>NC_139516.1:157446487-157518987 GCF_947247035.1 Vipera ursinii | reverse complement strand
TTATTTTTTAACTGTCTGCTGATACAGATGGTAGCTACTGTATTATGAGTATTATGAGCTTGTATGTCATGCCTTTGGAGCTGCCCATCAGCTACATAAAACTTCCCACATATCAATAGTATTTCAGCAATATCACATTATGACAGTATTACTCTTCCAACATCTGTTCTTTTCTCAGGAAAATAATTTAACCAGTGTTAAATAGACAGCCCTCTCCAGTGTGTCAACATTAATTATGCTTGCATGTTTTTACAAAAACTGTGGCTTTTGTTAGTATAGCTCAGAGTGGATGTTATACTATTACAGCTAAAAATGGAAATACAAGTACTGTACTATAGATTTGTTACATAAGAGGTATCATCATCATCATCATTTTTATGAAATGGGATCCATAAGAGGTATATAAGTTCAGATTTCATGTCTCCACTAAGACACCCCCACAGACACCCCACACACATATATAATAAAATTGCTTTTGAAAAAAGAAAATACTCTTGATGTTTTATTCCTTGTACTTTTGTAATTGACATGGAAATATGTACATTGTTTATGGCAAAGATTGGCTTATCTTGATGTGAATATTATTCTTAAATAAGTTCTCCAAAAGGATTATGGTGTCAGGCAAATCAGAAGCCAACTAAGTATCTTTAATATATATAAACTGGATTTTAGGCTAGGATTTATCAACATCCATGAATCTTTATTTTGTGTCTAAAAAGAAGTAACTTAAAATAAATGAGGTTTCCAAAATCTTCCAAGTGCATGGATTTAATTTTGAAAAACACAAGCAAAATAAAATCATTATCTTGAATGATATGGCGTTGGTTCACATACAGTATATGGGAATCCCATATACTCCTTCCCAAGTGTTGTTGGGTCAAGGGAAGGTAAATGATGAAATCAGCATTGTTCTCAGGTTCTGCCCACTTTGTATGTGTATTGTGGTGTTACATATAAAACAGTAGAGTTGATGTTATGATGCTATTTGGAATTTTGACAAAGGAACCACATTCTGCAGATGCCTGCACCTCTTCCCTTTATATACTCCATTGATTTAGTTAAATCCAGGTTTGCAGCAACATTTGGTTACATCTGAATGTTCATTATTTTACACTGGTTTGTAGTTTTGATTGTGATAATTATATCCTGTCAGTGTGGATATATGGTGAATTAAAGTTTGCTAGAAGCCACAAAATGGAATGGCTATGACAGAGAAAAGAAAAACATGAACCCAAAGAATTACTAATAGAATAAATATGCACATTGCTTTAAGCCATGATTCATTTAACTGTGATATACTGATCATACTATGGTTGACTGTGCTCACACATTACTAAACCTCAAACCCTAGTTTACTTATCACAGTGGCTGGGTTTACATATTGGTCAAAACAAAATGAAACAAATTGTGTTACATTTTAACAATGCATAAACCTATGGGGGTACTAATTTCTTCCATCTTTCTTCTAAAACTAGAACTGTTATCAGATGGTTTACTGTCAGATTTTGATAAATGATCAGAAGGTCGGCAGTTTGGCGGGTCGAATCCCGAGTGCCACGTAGCAGAGTGAGCGCCTGTTACTCGTCTCAGCTTCTGCCAACCTAGCAGTTCGAAAGCACGTAAAAATGCAAGTAGAAAAATAGGGACCACTACGGTGGGAAGGTAACAGTGCTCCGTGTGCCTTTGGCGTCTAGTCATGCCGGCCACATGACCACGGAGACGTCCTCGGACAAGCGCTGGCTCTTCGGCTTTAAAACGGAGATGAGCACCGGCCCCTAGAGTCGGAAACGACTAGCACACATGTGCGGGGGAACCTTTACCTTTACCTTTACTTTAAACAAATCAATTTCTAATTGTTATAATTCATGCTTAATAATATTGTTCAGACAACATAGCCTAGAAAGTTCCATCTGAACTCTTCTCCAGTTTTTGTGCTGTAAAGCTAGTCTTTTTGCATAATTTACAAACATATTTTATGAGAAATATGAATTGGAAGTAATAGCATCTGAAAACAATACTGTACAGATGTTGGAGTACAGTACAGTTTAGATCTGCATTATTTGTTCTGACTTAAGGAAATTCTTCAGCTAGTTCACGGTGCAGTTTCTTTGGGACTTTGTTGCCTAATCAAAAGAAAACCAATTAAGTCTTAAATTAAGTGGATTAAATAGTAAATTAATTAGAAGACTTGGTTATTGCAAAATATTTCAGATTAAATACTTTCAATTGTGTAAGTTTCTACTCATTTACAGGAGCAAAAATCATCCCTTGGAATTTGATTTTTTTTTTTTTGCTGCTGCTGATGCTGGAATATTGGAAAGATCTGTGAAAAGCTTTTCATAGACAAATTATTTCTACTCTGTGCACATCAAAGGCGTATTATGTGCATGCATAATTTTATTACCAAATCAACATTATTAATGCCTCAGAATTGTAGTGCAAAATATAATGTAATTGTCCTTAGAAAATATTTTTGCCTGAACAATTGCTTCAGCCTGCTCCATAAAAGAAAGATAGCTACCTGATTGCATTTTTTGTATTATGCATTTGATCTTCTGATGTATTTTGTTCTGTTTGTAATAGATGTAGGGCCATGGTGGGGAACCTATGGCACGGGTGTCAAAGGTGGCACGCAGAGCCCTTTCTGGGGGCACGCGCGCCATCGCCCCAAT
The DNA here is from genome assembly GCF_947247035.1 of Vipera ursinii. Classification (NCBI taxonomy): domain Eukaryota; kingdom Metazoa; phylum Chordata; class Lepidosauria; order Squamata; family Viperidae; genus Vipera; species Vipera ursinii. The sequence goes on along the minus strand of NC_139516.1, from coordinate 157,516,315 downwards.
CCTAGGCCTTCAGGTGGATTTTATAAAACCTTTTCGCTTTAGGCCTCCGCTGCTGTGTGCAAGAAAAAAAGTTTCAATCAATCAATCAATTTCAACTTCTCGCGGGAAAAAAATCTCACAACGTTGGAATTGATTGAACTTTTTAGTCCCACCCAGTCTGCCATTACCACTGCAGCTACACCCACCCAATGGGCCACACCCACGAAAAGGGCCACGACCACCCGGCACCCGATGATACATAAGTGGGTTTTGGGTTGCAGTTTGAGCACTTGGTCTCTAAAAGTTTCGCCATCACTGATCTAGGGCCTGTTGCTAAGTGATGACTCTTAAATTAGTAGTCTACTGACTAGTTGGCTGTAACTCTTTTATAACTAAGTTACTCCCTTATGGTTATTACAGAGAAGATAGGATTTGAGGGAATAAGAGGTGGAAAATGGACGTCAGAAAGATCTTGTTTCCCACTGAATCTTGCTTGGAGTCCTGAAAACAGCCGAAGACTTTAGAAACACATGTTTTCTTAGTAAACCTGGGTTTGAGAACTTAATCCAGTGAATTAAAGTAGGCAGAACATATACAATAGTCAAAGGTACCAGTGAAATTTTACTTCTTTTCAGCATATTTTTGTTAAGCAGCAGTTAAAAATATGCTTCCACAGATGATGGAACATTAGTTTATATGAAGCCAGGAACTATAATAATTGAAAACAAAAGGTAAGAGGGAAATTGCTTATTTTAAACTTTGATAAATCTTTGTTTTCTGCGGTTTTCATTCCAGTGAAAGTGATTTATTTTGCTTTCTGAAAAAGCAAGCAAGTTTAGGCCTGTTTCTTGGTTGGAATACTGCATGTCAGGTAAATTAGTGATTACAGGTGAAAGGATCTTTGGGGAAAGAGTTAACAAAGAAAAAAAAAACATTAGAACTTTATATTGCTAGGGGGATTTTTAAGACTACAGAGATTTTGAGTCATTTGTGTCCCCTATTCCATTTCTGCAACATCTTAGTAACAAGAAAATTTTAATACTGTGAAAACCTGCCTGGCCTCATCTTCTGTAAAATGTAAAAAAGTGATAAAGACAGCAAACCAACATTAAACCAAAAGTGCTTGTTCTTAAATTTCTTAAATACTTTATTAGGCAAAATAGTTAAATATTACAAAAGAAAGAACAATAGTTGCTGATCCTAAACTCAAACTGGCAGGAGTAGCCAACACCCCAAAAGACAAATTCAGAATCCAAAAAGATCTTGACAAACTTGAACAATGGACCCTATCTAACAAAATGAGTTTCAATGTGGAGAAAAGCAAAGTTTTACATTTAGGCAGGAAAAATCAAAGGTACAAGTACAGATTGGCTTAAAAACAGTAACGGTGAGAGGGACGTTGGAGTCCTAGTGGACAATCACTTGACTATGAACCAGCAGGGTACAGCAGCAGCCGAAAAGCTAATACAATCCTGGATTGTATAAACAGAGGCATAGAATCATGATCATGTGAGGTATTAGTATCGCTTTATAAAACCCTAGTACAGGGGTGTCAAACTGCCGGCCCACGGGCCAGATGCGTCATGCTGAAACCGTGCCTGCCCCTTTGCCGGCAATGGAAAAAAAGTCACGATACGTTGTGACACATCACGTGACGTTGTGAGTTTGACACCCCTGCCCTAGTAAGACCACACCTGGAATACTGCAGCCAATTTTGGTCACCATATCACAAAAAGGATGTTGAGAGTCTAGAAAAAATCAGAGAAGAGCAACTAAGATGATCAAAGGCCTGGAGACTAAAACATATGAAGAACAGCTGCAGGCCTTGGGTTTGGCTAGTCTAAAGAAAAGAAGAAATAGGGGAGATATGATAGCAGTATTCCAGTATTTGAGGGGCTGCCGCAAAGAAGGGGTTACCTTATTTACCAAAGCACCAGAGGGCAGGAGAGAGCAGCAACCTGGAATTAATGAGAAACTTCCTGAGGACAATTAACCAGTGGAACAGCTTGCCTCCAAAAATTGTGGGCGCTTCATCACTGGAGATTTTTAAGAAGAGACTAGACAGTCACTTGTCTGAGATTGTATAGGTTCTCCTGCTTGAGCAGGGGACTGGACTAGAAGACCTCCAAGGTTTCTTCCAGCTGTATTCTATTCTAGAAGAGAATATTTGCAACTCAGAATTGAACTGTGGGGTCCTTGGTGCTCGAGTTTGATTGTTTTTCTTGCAGACATTTCATTACCAAACTAGGTAACATCATCAGTGCTAGTAAGAGTGGGGTTTGGTCTCATTTATATACTTGTAGCTTGCCTTGTCAGTGTTGAGGGAGTTGTCTTGGTGGTTCCTTGATTGGGCTGCTGTTTACTGTTAGCTTGTTTGCAGTTGTTTGATTGGGGTATTGTTTGCTTCTTGATTGTTGGTGTAATGTTAATCTTGGTGTTAATCTCTGCTCAACTGAGTGTTGATTGCTGGCCAGGAGGTGTTTTGGTCTTTCAGGGGTGTCAAACTGACAGCCCACGGGCCAGACGTGTCATCCCAAAACCGCGCCCTCCCCAATGGAGAAAAAGCTCCGATACGTTGCACGATGTCACATGACGTCGCGAGTTTGACATATCTTTTGATTATCTTTTTTGAATGGTATTTAGATATTGTTTATTGTGCCTGTTGATTGCCGATTTATCAGAGTATCAGACTTCCAGGAATTCTCTAGTAGATTTTTTGGACTTAACTTGATTTAGGATGCTCATAGCTTTCCTGTTGAGTCTATGGTTAAGTCTGTCTATGTCAGGGGTGTCAGACTCAATTTCATTGAGGGCCGTATCAGCATTGCGGTTGCCCTCAGGGGGCCGGGTGGGTATTGCCAGGGTGGGCGTGGCCTACTGGGTGGGTGTGGCTAGAGTGCATATGGCCTACTGGGTGGGCGTGGCCAGCTCTACATCGTTCACATCAAGGGTGCCTATGGGGGCCTAGGCAGGAGTGGGACAGATCTGAGGGTCTCTGGTAGAAGGAAGGTCTCTGGGCCAGGGCCAAGGCAGTGGGGGCCATTCCCTCACTGTTTCCAGGATGGCTTCGTGGGCCACATGAAACCACTTCATGGGCCGGATCCAGCCCCCGGGCCTTGTGTTTGACATGTCTGGTCTATGTGATGTTCAGTTAAAGAGTTTTCATTATGTTCTCACTGCTAGTTGGATATTTATGAATTACATACACTGTTCTGAGTTTGTAGTACATTTGCTTGCTTGTTTTTTTTTAATTTTTAACTATTTAGCCTGATAAAAAAATTTAAGAAACACAAAATCACTGAATTGAAATGTAAAATCCTGTCTGTTATATCTTTTTAATTATTTGGATAATAACCTGATAATTGATAAAACCCTTACACGAGACATGTCAAACACAAGGCCCGGGGGCCAGATGTAGCCTGCGAAGTGGTTTCATGTGGCCCACGAAGTCATCCTGGAAACAGTAAGGGAACGGCCCCCGCTGTCTTGGCCCCAGCCCAGGCTGGCCAGGAGCCAAAGTACAATTTCATGGTGGTCATCTATGCTGAAGTACATTCAGTCTTAGCTCCACACAGCCATCTGGAAAAAGTGAGGGACCAGCCCGTGCTGTGTCAGCACTGCCCCCTCGGCACATGCTGGGGAGGTATCACCCTTTGTGAGGAATGAAGAAATGCACCATTGCCTGGAAGTGGCCAGCACATGGCCCTGCCTACTTTGGGCAGGCTAGGGGTTGGGCAGCATTGTGCTTCTCTTCAAATTCATGCCACCCAGCTCAGCCTCTTGGCACTGTGAGTAGAGCACCCTGCTACCTGCCAAAACCGGGCAGGCTAGGGGCTGGGCAGCATTGCACAGGTAACATCGACTCTCACGCTGCTCATGGCATCCGCTCCCATAGAGCCCACCAAGCTGGATATGTGAAGTAGGCGAGGGCCATGTGCTGGCCATTTCCAAGCAATGGTGCATTTCTTCATTCCTCACAAAGGATGACACTTCCCCAGCTGTGTTTCTTGCCTGTTTTTCTCCTTCCCTCATCTCAAATATTTTCCCACCACTCTATTCTTTGGAAGGAAGGAAGGAGAGGGAAGGTCTGAGGGAAGTCCTACCTTAGTCCTGCCTTGCTGCCCTTTCACCATCCCCTTGCCCCCTCCTACTGGCCTATCCTGGGGGGGTCTCCCTATTGCTAAGGAAGCTTTGGATACAAAGCCAGGTCTCCTCACATGGAGAGGGAATGGGCCTCCCTCTTGATTTTGCCCTTGTACCCATCATGAGCAACCTGGCTAAGGAGAGCAAGCACAGCAGCAGCAGCCTTGAGGAGGAGGTAAATGCAGCTGGGCACCCCCTTGGGGAAGTGGGGCTGGGCTTAGTGCCCTGGGTGCTTGAAGGCTGGGCTAGGCATTTGACCTCCGCGCCACCATCCAGGCCCCCCCATGGCCTGAGAGGAACAGTGAGGTTCCTCTGGTGGACCATGCCTTGGCACTTCCCTGGTCCCATCTCCTTCTGCCAGAGAACCTCAGATCTATCCCACTCCTGCCCAGGCCCCCATAGGCACCCTTGACACAAATGATGTAGAGCTGGCCATGCCCACCCAGTAGGCCATACGCACTCCAGCCACACCCACCCAGTAGGCCACGCCCACCATGACCACACCCAGCCGCCCCCCCAAGGGCAACCACAATGCTGATGTGGCCCTCAATGAAATTGAGTTTGACACCCCTGCCTTACACAGATACTCCAGCTGCAAGTATGAGGTTATTTTGAGTGTGTAATTAATGAAATTTTATTCACAGTTGCAACTGCTGCTGAGTGTGGCACTTCCTGCTTGCATGTGTTTATTAATATTCATATCTTCAGTTAGCATTTTTTTAAAAAAAAATAAAATCTCAGGGTTTCCAGTCTAAGTTGGTTCTTCCACCCACCATCATGTATTAATAATAAGGTAGTTTAAAGGAATCTGAGTTGCTTCATTATTTCCAAAATAAAAATACTTGAATATAGTTCAGCATTTAATTACTGTCAAGAAAAAGAAAAAAATCTTAACGGCAAATAATTGTAGAGACCAAGTTTTTACTGATTCAAAATGTAACATACTTTGATGAGAAGTATATATTTTTCTGTTGCCAGGATACAGACATCCAAATTTAAGCAGATGTGTTCTGATGATATCATAAGAAATTGCCTTTAAGCAAACTGTTGCTACAGTAAAAAAATATGAAGTTATTCATCATGTATAATTCTTTTTTGGAATTAAACATGAACTATGTGTGATATATTTATGCTGATAATCTTTAGAAAATGAGAGCTTATTATATGAATCACATGGCCAATATCAAATTGCTGCAATAATGATCTTATGTTTTTTATTTCTCTATTCTTGAAATAAGTTTTGTTACCTGTTGCAGGATTAGTATTCTCAAAATTATGTCATCAGAAATTAAATTTGTTCCTTTTCAAATGCTATGATCCAGAATGTTTTTCCCCCCCGCTGAATTGAATAAACCATTCTTTTCTTTAAAAAGTAGTTTTGATGTGTATCCTGCCGGGATATGAAGTAAGGTAAAAAGCGATGTATGATAAAGAGCTTAAATATCTTCTGGGAATTAACCATCTGGGACATGTCTGAAAATGTGATTAAAACATCTTTAAAAATACCAAGTTGGGTCTCATTGAAAGAAGATACAGTCAACAAAATAACTGAAGACAGATTGGAAAAGAACAGGAAGGAAGAATTATATCCTAAATTTGATCAGAAGCTTTGAACATGAACCAAATATGTATTATATTTTAAAAAGTAATTTCTCAGCCGCTCTTCAATTTTTTTAAAAAAAGAAACCAAGAAATTTTACAGTAGTATACAGAATGCAGAATAACAGAATTAGAAGAGACTTTGGAAGTCTCCTAGTCCAACCTCCTGCTCAGACAAATGGGTGCCTAATCTGTTCTTAGAAACTTAAAGTGTTGGAGCATTCACAGCTTCTGAAGACAAGTTGTTCCACTGATTAATTGTTCTAACTGTCAGGAAATTTCTCCTTAGTTCTAGGTTCTTCTCTCTTTGATTAGTTTCCATCCATTGTTCTTGTCCTGCCTTCAGGTGCTTTGGAGAATATCTTTGTTATGTACTGGGCTCATTTGTAATACCACGTGGGTTGCTGGAGCAGCTAACGGCTCTCCAGCAACCCAGACTACAAGTCTCCAGCACTATAATTGGCTATCCCTAGGCGGCAATGGTTGTTTCAAACCTATTGGCTGCCGCCTAGGGGCTAGACTATATATTGCAGCTAGTTGCAGCCATTTGCCAGTACTGTTTCTGCATGAAATAAAATACGAGTTTCCCTGTACTCAGTTACAGTCTTCATTCCTGCGCCAAAGAACCTGCTATTTAACATTGGCAACGAAGGTGGGATCCTGCTTCACTGAAAAAGAGTTGAAGTCTACAAGGGGAAGGCAACGCACGCCAGAGGGAAAAGGCATTTCCCTCCCCTCTCAAGGTTGGCTAGCAAGCTACGCTAATGACCTCGTGCTCAGTGGACTCATTCCCTGAGCTTGGAAGCAGGATTCGGAAGGAAATGCAGGACTCAGCAAAGAAAGAATGCCGAAGGTTGGGAAACTTCAAGAATTTGATGTGAAGCACCGGGAGGAATGGCCATCATATTTGTCCCAGGTAGATAACTACCTTAGGGCAAATCAGATCACGGAAGAAGGACTGAAGGCCGCTACTCTGCGTGTGCGCCCCAGCAACCTTTCACTTGGCCGAGAACCTTTTCGCTTCAACACCGATTGAAGCGGGCTCCTACGCAGACCTCAAAAAGAAGCTAACCAGACATTTTCAACCCAAGATGTCTGAAATGGCTTGGCGGTTCAAGTTTGACCAGAGAGTACAGCAACCCGGGGAATCAGCTTCAGAGTTCATAGCGGGCCTGAGGCAGGCCGCACACCTTTGCAAATTTTCAAATTTAGAGAAACGACTACGAGACCAGCTCGTCTGTGGCCTAAGGGACAGAATGCTTCAGCAGAGACTATTTGCTAGGCCAAACTTAACATTTTCTGAAGCACAAGATGAAGTGATGGCTGACGAAGCCGCCGGTGGTGCAGTTCAAACAGTACAGCCCGCCAAAACGACAAAGTTTGAAGAAACGGTCCACCTTGAGGATGCCAAATGCACCATGGAATCTTCCGAGGAAGAAGAGCCCGAAATCAACAGACTCCAAAAGCAACCCAACATGCAACACCGCAACAGCCTGCAGCGAGAGAACACTTACAAGGCAGTTCTCTTACCTAGATGTAAGGGGTGCGGCGGCAACCATTTTCGTGCCGATTGCAGATTCCAAGCAGCCACATGCAGAGCTTGCAGAAGGACAGGCCACATCGCAGTGGTTTGCAGAGCCCGCCAGAGAGACCGGCCACCCAAACACCTGTCGGAAGAACCGACTAGGAGAGGTACTGGGGCCCAGGGTCCAGTTAGTGTAGGGTTTTTCAGAAGCCGTAGAAGCATGTGCCACACCAGGGCTCGATGCCCCCTCAAACACAAACTCAGGCTCTTGATAGAGCTACAAGGAGTTCCATGTAAGATGGACTCTGGCTCTGCAGTCTCAATCATTTCTCAAGACACTTTTAATTTCATGTGTAGGCACAGTAACAGTTGGGCCAAACTAAGGCCCTCAGATATAATCCTAACCGATTTTCAAAATGCTCAAGTTAAAGTTAAGGGAGAAGCCACTTTGACGGTAAAATTTAAGGGTTTTTTTGGGCACCTGGATGTCATTGTTGTAGGGGGCCAGAGAACAAGTCTCATTGGACTCAATTGGTTTGACGCCATAGGTATTCAGATTACTGGCATAAACTGGACTCAAACTGCAAACCTCGCGTCAGTATGTGAGGACTATGCAGATGTTTTTCATTCAGCCCTAGGAACATACACAGGCTCGCCTATCTCATTTAAGCTAGATCCCAATGTAGTCCCAATTAGGGTTAAGCCTCGCATGGTCCCCTTTGCCTTAAAACATAAAATTGATTTAGAAATTGATAAGCTTGTAGAACAGGGCGTGCTACAGACTGTTGATGGTGGGGAGTGGGAAACTCCTATAGTCACTCCACTTAAAGCCCACGAGGAAATTCGCATTTGCGCTGACTATAAATGCACACTAAATAAAGCTCTCAAGCAACACACTTACCCGGTCCCAGCGGTCAACCACATTTTAGCCTCTTTGCAAGGGGGTACTATTTTTGCTAAACTTGATTTAGTACAGGTCTATCAGTAATTGCTGGTTGATGAGACCACAGCTGCGGCTCAGATGATCGTGACTCACAGGGTGGCTTTCAAACTCAAACGCTTACAGTTTGGAGTCAGTGTTGCACCGGGCATTTTCCAGGGAATCATGGAGCATACACTTAAGGGTATTCAGGGCATCTGCTCTTATTTTGATGATGTTCTTATTGCAGGGGAATCCCCAGAAGTGTTAGCCAGTAGGCTCAGGGCTGTTTTGCAGAGGCTTCGCAAAGCAGGCCTCAAATTAAAAAAGAGTAAGTGTAGTATTGGGGTTCCTTCAACAGAATTCCTGGGTTTCCGAACTGATGCTAACGGCATTCATCCTGCTTATTCTTAAATGAAGGCCATTAAAATGGCTCCTAGGCCCAAATCCAAAGGAGAGCTACAAGCATTCTTGGGCCTCCTAAACTTCTATCACACATTTCTACCTCATAAGGCCACACTAGCAGAGCCCCTCCACAGGCTTCTAGATAAGAAAGCTCCATGGAAATGGACTAACTTACATGAAAAAAGTTTCCAGGACTTAAAAGCACTATTGTCAGAAAAGTCTACTGTAACTCATTACATCGAGTCTAAACCAGTATGTCTTGCATGTGATGCATCTCCCTATGGGGTGGGGGCAGTTTTAAGCCATGTATAAAAAAATGGAACACAGGTCCCTATAGCATTTTACTCAAGGAATTGTCATCTGCTGAGTGCAACTATGCTCAGCTTGACAAAGAGGCCCTAGCCATCGTTGCTGGGATAAAAAAAAATCCATGACTATTTATATGGCAGGGACTTCACGGTCTTTACAGACCACAAACCTCTGTTGGGACTCTTCACAACAGAAAAACAAACCCCCCCCAAGAATGCTGAGATGGTCTATTTTTCTATCTGCATACACTTTTAAATTAATTCACAAACCGGGCAAAGAAATGGGCCATGCTGATGGCATCAACAGACTACCACTGCCACTAATGGAACCAGATCCGGCTCCAGCTACTAGAATACTGTCCATACAGGACATATCTGAATTTCCCCTCCATGCGGGGGACATTGCTGCTGAAACTGCCACAGATAAAATACTTAGTAGAGTATTGTCATGGGTATACATGGGCTGGTTGGATAAAAGCCCAGGTTCTGAATTTCAAAACTATTTTGTCAGAAGGCATGAGTTATCTGTCCACAAGGGAGGCATTCTATGGGGAAACAGTCATAATTCCTATTTCCCTAAGAGACAGGGTTTTACAGTCATTACATGAAGGCCATCCAGGCATTGTCAGCATGAAAGCTTTAGCTAGAAGCTACCTTTGATGGCCTGGCCTTGATAAGGACATTGAGGCAGAAGTCCACAGTTGTTATACATGCCAGCAATCTAGGCCTGAAATGCCACAGGCTCCATTCCACAGGTGGGAGGAAACGCACACTCCCTGGTCTAGGTCACATAGAGTATGCTGGGCCCTTTCAGGGACAGCTCTTCCTTATAGTAGTGGTTAGCTGCTCCAAATGGCTGGAAGTAATTCCACTTCCTAACATGACTACTGCTTGGACCATCCAGCTGCTGAGAAAACTCTTTGCCACACATGGGTTGCCAGATGTCTTAGTTTCAGACAATGGGGCCCAATTCACTGCTGCTGAATTTCAGGCCTTTCTTAGAGCTAATTTCATCAGACATGCAACGTCTGCGCCTTTTCATCCATCTTCTAATGTTCAAGGTGAATGCATGGTGTTTAATAATGTTGTAACCTATATGGGTTGTTTTTTCTATTTCTTTTATTTAGTGTGATAATTGCATCTTGATAATTGCATCTAGCCTAATTGTGTTAATATTGTCTGATCTAAGAGGGGAAGGGTGTTATGTACTGGGCTCATTTGTAATACCACGTGGGTTGCTGAAGCAGCTAATGGCTCTCCAGCAACCCAGACTACAAGTCTCCAGCGCTATAATTGGCTATCCCTAGGTGGCAATGATTACTTCAAACCTATTGGCTGCTGCCTAGGAGCTAGACTATATATTGCGGCTAGTTGCAGTCATTTGCCAGTACAGTTTCTGCACGAAATAAAATATGAGTTTCCCTGTACTCAGTTACCTCGTCTTCATTCCTGCACCAAAGAACCCACTATTTAACAATTTTGACTCCCTCTTCTTGGGGGCAGCTCTTTAGATATTGGAATCCTGCTATCATGTCACCCCAGTCCTTCTTTTCATTAAACAAGACATACCCACTTCCAGCAACTGTTCTTTATATGCTTTAGCCTCCAGTCCCCTAACTATCTTTGCTGCTCTTCTCTGCACTCTCAACATCTTTTTTATATCATGGTGACCGAAAATGGATGCAATATTCCAAGTATGGTCTTACCAAGGCATTATTAAGTGGTATCAGCACTTCACGTGATCTTGATTCTATTCCTCTGTTAATGCAGCCTAGGAATATAATATATAAACTCTCAAAGTAATAATCAGCAGTGCCTATTATTGTTGTGCCATTGCATTTTGAACTAGCTGTAGTTTCCAGATGATCTTCAACACTAGTCTCATGTTCAGCACGTTGCAATAATCCAATCACAAGGACTTTAGGTTAGTGTCTTAAACTAGAGTTATTATTTATTTATTTGTTTTTGTTTTTATAAACCGCCCTTCTCCCTTATATGAGTTATTCTAGAAGCCAGGCTGCCTAAACCAGTTATTCTTTTCTTACATTTTATCATTTAATGTCATCTTGTATGCAAGACACTGCAAATATTTTGGAAGCAAAGAATCCTGTATTTTAATATTGTTACTATCTCTTTCAAGTTTGTCATTTAAGTTGGACTTGAACTTTAATATTTTTTAAACATTTCAGTCTGCAAAGTGTAAATAATTGTTTGGTATTAGCAAGCAAATAAACATTTATATAATATATATATATATATATATATATATATATATATATATATATATATATATATATATATATATATATATATATATATATATATATATATATATATATATATATAATATCCCTATTCTTACATAGAATTAAGCCAGTCGCTGCAGTGAGGATCATGTTCAAGTAGTTGTGCTTAAGGTTACATATTTATTTAAATATCTGTAATATTCCACATTCAGATTCTACTAGAATCATTTAATACCATATTTAACCAGTAATATATGTTTACATATGATTATAAATAATCAACCAAAGTTATTTTTAAAAAGAGAATAACAATAGTAGGTTAACTTGAAAAATGGCACCTCCTAACATCATTGTGAATTCTAAACCATGCCTGTATTCTTCAATCTACACTTTCAGTGTAAATTGTGTCAGTTCACCTCTGAAAACTGTAAATATCTCAAAATCTATTAATAATTTGTCTCAAGAATAAATATAAATAAAGGAAAAATATGTACAGAATTAAAATGCAATATTTTAGAAACAGATGTTTCAGGAATTAACATTATTAATAATTTGACTGTATACTTGGGCACTGTTTTTAAAACGCATGGGTTTGGGATTTTTTCCAGCTAGATCAGAAGATACATGAATAGAAAAAGGAAGCAAGAAAAAGAAATGCAGAAACTGTGACTGATTGGTGGCAAACTTCCAGCTTTGGTAGCTTTTTTTTCACTCCAAGCTACTTCCACTGAAAACTGCCATTTTTAGCTGGCGTTATAGGCTAAAGATGTGGATTCTAAAATTATTAAAAACATCTATATCAAAATGCAACTTCCAGATCTTTTTAAAACTCAGGGGAACTCAGGCACCTTTAGGTTATGTAGAAAGTAAACACAAGGTCAGTCATAAAGGACTCAAATTCCTATAGACCAATGCACAGAGTATGAGCAATAAACAGGGTGAACTAGAAATTCAGGTAAATGAAGGCAAATATGATGTTGTTGCCATTACAGAAACTTGGTGGGAGGAAACCCACACAACTAGAGGGATTTAAATTATTGAAAAGAAACAGACCAAATAAAAGAGGGATGGAGTTGCTCACTATATAAGAAATAACTACATCTCTACAGAAATAGAGCACAACAATGATGAAAACTGTCTCAAATGCATTTGGGTGAATATAAAAGGGGAAAAATAACATTGCCATAGGTGTATACTATAGGCCACCCAACCAAACAGAGAACATAGATGAACTTTTTGCTAGTTACCTAACTAAGGTATGTAGGAAGCACATCACAATAGTAATGGGAGCCTTAATTACCCTGACATCAACTGGGAGACAAACTCTGCACCAAGTGGAAGATAAAACAGATTCCTGACAAACCTAGCAGACAACCTTGTCTGCCCAAAACTAGAGAAGGGAACTAGGGGATCAGCCATATTGGAACTAATTCTCACTAATAGAGGTGAAATGATAGAAGGTGTTGAAGCTGCAGGAACCTTGGGGGGGGGAGAAGTGATCATGCAATATTGGAATTCAACATTATGCAAGGACAAGTAGAACACCGTCAAATTAGAGTCTTGGACTTTAAGAAAGCTATTTTCAATAAACTTAGAGAGAGCTTGGGGAAGATTCCATGGATGAGAATCCTCAAGGGGAAAACAACTCAAGAAGCTTGGGAAATTTTGAAAAGTGAGATTATAAAAGCCCAGTCTAGCACAATACCAATGAAGAAGAAAAATAACAGCTCTCAGAACAAACCAGCATGACTGCATAAAGAACTCTCTGATAAATTGAAAGATAAAAAGGACAGGTATAACAGGTGGAAAGAGAGGCACATAACTAAGTCAGAATATCAGCAAATAGCCAGAGCCAGCAAAGATGAAGTGAGGAAAGCTAAGTCTCAAAATGCACTAAGACTTGAGATAAAAGTCAAAAATAACAGAAAAAGCTTCTTTCAACATGTAAAAAACAAGAAAATTTTTAAGGAAATGATTGGTCCATTAGTGGGGGAAAGTGGCAAGAAAGTGACAAGCAACAGGGAGAAAGCAGAACTATTTAACTCATTTTTTCTTTTTTTTCTTTTTTCTTTTGCATCTGTCTTTACACAAAGGGAAAGAAAAAAGAAAAAAAAAACAGTCCAACCTATCAAAAACAGTACCATAAAAAAAAAGATTAGAAACACAAGTTAAGAAAATGGTAAGTGAGCACCTATCCAGCCTAGACGAGTTCAAATCACCAGGACCAGATAGATTACACCCCAAGGTTCTCAAGGAACTGGCAGATGTGATCTCAGAACCACTGAACTATATTTTTCAAAGATCCTGGAGCACTGGGGAACTACCAGAGGACTGGAAAAGAGCTGATGTACTTCCCATCTTCAAAAAAGGGGAAAAATGGATCCAGGAAACTACAGATCTATCAGATCTATCTACCTCAATACCTGGGAAGATTCTGGAAAAGATAATCAAAGAACAAATCAGCGAGCACCTAGAGGCAAACAAAATCATTACTAAAAGCCAACATGGATTTGTCAAAAACAGATCATCCCAGAGAAATCTTATTGCATTCTTTGACCGAGTGACAAAATTAGTGGACCATAAGAATGCTGTGGATATAATTTATGTGGACTTCAGTAAGGCATTTGATAAAGTAGACCACAACCTACGACTTGATAAGATAGAAAAATGTGTGTTAGACAGCATCACTACCAGATGGATTCGTAACTGGCTGACCGGCCATACTCAATGCATGGTCCTCAATGGAACTGCATTTACATGGAGGGAAGTGTGTAGTGGGGTACCCCAGTGCTCTGTTCTGGGCCCAGTGCTCTTCAACATCTTCATCAACGATTTGAATGAGGGGATAGATGGGGAACTCATCAAATTTGCAGACAACACCAAGCTGGCAGGAATAGCCAATACTCCAGAAGTTAGACTTAAGATATAGAAGGATCTTGACAGACTTGAACACTGGGCACTATCTAACAAAATGAAATTCAAAGGTAAAAAAAGTAAAGTTCTACACTTAGGCAAGAAAAACCATATGCACAGGTATAGTAGGTGGTACCTTGCTCAATAGTAGAAACTGTGAGGGGGATCTTGGAGTCCTAGTGGACAATCACTTCAATATGAGCCAGCAGTGTGCTTGCAGCTGCCAAAAAATGCCAACACAGTGCTAGGCTGCATTAACAGAGGGATAGAATCAAGATCACGTGAAGTATTAATAACATTTTATAGTGCCTTGGTAAGGCCACACTTGGAATATTCTTTAAATTATAAGTGGCCTCTATATTGTTAAACTAGTGGGTAAGAGTTTTACTTCTTGTGTTATTGACAGCTCTTTAAGAGTAACCCCTGCATGCATCTTACATTTTTTAAAATTAATATTACTTCTTTGGATAAAAATTTCTGGAACCGGAAGAGGACAGTCAAAACTGAGGCAACCACTGTTTGGAGAGTACACAAAAATATTTTTCTTTGAAGTTGGTGACAAATTTTGATAATTTGGTTTAACAGTAAAATATTGCTAGTCATCACAGATGTAGGATTCTCTATTTGGAGAAGCCAAATAGAAATAAATAGAAAATCACATTAAGATACAGTTCACTTTTATAAGTTATAGTTCATTAGAATCATTTTTTAGGAACCACAGCATAGTCTGGATTTTCACACACACAACAAATATCTATAATTTTTATCTCGTTGCCTTTTCTCATTTAATGAAACAAATGAAGGCAGAGAAGTTTTACATGGCTTTACATAACTATAATTTATAGATAATGGTATATGCCAGTACAAACTGTGGTTTGCAAATAAGCCTCAGGTGGACAGTTTTAGAGTTATAGGTTCATATATTAAAAGAATAGTGTGAGGTCTGTGGGAAATAAGCCCTTTATTCATCTTCTAGCTGAATTTTCAAAAGCTGTATAATGATTTGTTTCACTATTTTGCTTTTCTATGCCACTCCTGTTGTTACTGACTCAGCAGTTCACATACCCATAATCCATATACAAAATCAAAACAATAATAGCTATAGAAAAAAGCATAATAGCAGTAATACTTCAGACAGACATTTAGACTGCGGGAGAAATCTACCTCATAACTTATCAGCCTCCAAGGCCTACTGACCTGCTGAAGCAGCTCGGTTTTAATAGCTTTTCTAAATCTCAGCAGGATTGGGGGCCAATCAGGACCCGGGAAAAATGCTGCTTCAAAGAAGAGGAAGTGGAATTAGGAAGACCTGCCTCTGCAGTCCTCTCTGATGACTTTCCCTGAGATAAGGAACAGGTGGGTGATCTGAAGAGTCACTGGGAGAATGAAGAATATATCACTTAAATACTGCAGTGGAAAAATTACCTGTACATATTCACAGCAGAGGTCTAATCACATTCAACAGAAATATCTGTAGCTCAGAGCTGAACTGTGGAGCCCATGGTACTTTGTGATAAATCATGAGGAATGGTTCCCGTATATATAATATATCGCACAGCAAGGCAAACGAAAGAATATGGTTTTTGAGGAAAAAGAGAAACTTTCTTTTTAAAAAAAAAAAAAGCCAAAGAATGATCCAAGTAGAAATCGGAAACAATTGCAGGTATATAGACTATAGTATAAACATACTCCCATTAATAAATAAATAAATAAATAAATAAATAAATAAATTGCAGCTTGGATAAAGAAATGCCTTTAAAAAAACCAATTCAATTTTTTATAATTATTACTAATATATACATATGTGTTCTTTCCCTTTCTTTCTTTCTCTTCTTTTGCATCCTTAATTTAAACAAAGATGTTAAAAATATGAATTTGAAATTAAAGATTATGTAGCAGATTTTAATCCTGCTATAATATTTGTTTTATTGTAGAACTAGTTTGAATTAATATTTAAGACACCAGGTTAGAAAAAAGCAGATTGTAAATTCTAATTCCGCTTTAAGCATGAAAGCAGTTGGGTGACTTTGGTCTAGTCCAGGGTAGGCAACCTTGGCTCTTTTATGACTCGTACACTTCAACTCCCAGAATTCCTGAGTCAGCTGACTCAGGAATTCTGGGAGTTGAAGTCCATGAGTCATAAAATAGCCAAAGTTCCCTACCCTTAGGTTAGTCACTCTTTCTCAGCCCATGGCATCAGGCTCAGGTGACAAATTGTTAATTTATTTCTTTGTAAGCAATGGATCAACACTTGGTTGATCCAGAGAAGCACACAGTTCAACTCTTGGTGGTGGTGGTAGTTGTTTAAAAAAAGTGGACCCTGCACTTGAATGAAAAAATCTAGGATGAAATTAGTTTTATTACACAGAAATGGCAGCATTTAAATATATTCCATGATTTGGGAGAAAAGGTAGCTTTTCAGCAGAACAACAACAACAAAAAATAGAAGGTGTTTTACAGTTATATTTATCTCAAATATTATAATTTGTTTAATTTGTAACTGCTCTAATTTTGATTACATGAAGAGAGGGACGCTGCAGTAGTTATAAACGAGGGTGCTAGACATAAAATTACTTCAAACATTTGTTAAACAGGGCAGGTGTTAAGTGAGGTCTTCTGTATAGATACTGTGGTATTTCATTCTTTTACTTCAGATGCAGCTAGATCTGGTTCAGGTCTTCTATTTAAATTTAATTTTCCAGTTAAGATATAATTTTTTAAAAGATAAGCATCAGTCTTCAGAACTCCTTCTGTAAATTACTGTATTATTTGCATTTCTCTCTACATGAATAAATATTATCCTTTGGAAAAGATATGCAGATTCTCATATCGGATTATGTGACCAGCTCAAAACCAGATTTAATTATATAAAGGGCGTTTTTTTAAAAAGAGGAGGAGGAGTTTTGAGGTTTTGATGCAATTACCTTTGTCAAAGAGGCAGATTGTTTACTGTGATCTAGGAAAGAAACTTGATTACTTTGATCTGCAATCCTTTCCAGAGAAAATGCTGTTGAGTATCTTGGTGTGGGCCACATCCTAAAAGAACCTCTACCAAATGAATCTGGGAAGAAACATAAGAAATGGAATGGTGGAAATAAAACACTTATTAAAGAATTGTTATTTTCTTTACAAAAACAAAGACCCTGAAGGAGATTTTAAAGGAGGATCTTTATAAAGCAAAATTTATGACAGGAAAGGCATATACTGCAAAGGCGCATTTTCATAAAGATTGTATGGGGATTTGGTCACGGAAACAGTATATTTTTCAAAGTTGATGGAGAAAACAACAAAGAGTTTTAATATTATAACTTATCTGAATTCAAATGTACTGATTATATTAAATGGAATACATTCTGAGCGAGATACTTACTATACACATAAAAACAAGAAAATTGATTTATTCTGAGTTAATTTCATGGATACTAACCTAAAAATAAAGCTGGAAGATTTTTTTCCTTGATTTTTACAGATATTTTTTCAAAATATGTTTTCACTTACTTTTTCAAAAATAAAGATGAAATGTTATGAAAGCTTAGATTATATGTGCAGAGTAAGCTATATATTTAGAACACAAAGACAATGGAGAAGCATTTAATGCAATAGTCACAGAACTACATTCAAAAGAAGAATACAGTAAAATTCAGAAAACAATTTCATTTACTGCAAAATAAAATTGTGTGACCCAGAGAAGAGGTGCCTATCCTTTGCAAAAAAAATCTTGTCTCTAGTACATCAGTCCCAGTGCCACCATCTCTTAAATCTATATACTGCTAAAACTCTCGTGTCTGTTTGATTGCTTATTATAACCTTCAATTAGGGTGAAACACTCCATCAAAGGGCAACAATTTTTTAATCAATATAAGCCGAGTATAAGCCGACTCGAATATAAGCTGAGACCCCTAATTTTACCCCCAAAATTGGAAAAAGTTGGTGACTCGAGTATAAGCCGATCCACCGTTCTGCAAGCCTCTGCCGCCAGCAGAGGCTCGATCCGCCATTTTGCAAGCCTGAATACACAGGAATACCCTGTGTGGCCGCGGCTCTCGGGGAAGCCCTGGCTGTCTGCTTCCACGCTCCACGCTGCCATTCGGGGCCCGCACGTTCCCCGGGCAAATCGCGGCGCCCAGCAGGCGAGGAAACATGCCCGCTCCAGTCGCCCCCCCTTCCCTCAGGAGACGCGAAGCAAGTGACCACCCGGAGCTTACCGAGGACTTGCTTCGGTGCTTCCAGGATCGCGCGCACCTCTCCCAAGCCGCCGCCGTCCGGAGACCTGCCGAAGTTTGGGGAGGTGCGCGCGCACCTCCCCAAACCTCCCCAAACGTCGGCAGGACTCCGGACCTCCGTGCCCTGCCTGCCTGCTTCTTTCCGCAGCGGAAAGAAGCAGGCAAGCAGGGCGCGGAGGTCTGCTTCTTTCCGCAGCGGAAAGAAGCAGGCAAGCAGGGCGCGGAGGTCTGCTTCTTTCCACAGCGGAAAGAAGCAGGCAAGCAGGGTGCGGAGGTCTGCTTCTTTCCGCAGCGGAAAGAAGCAGGCAGGCAGGGCACGGAGGTCTGCTTCTTTCCGCAGCGGAAAGAAGCAGGCAGGCAGGGCGCGGAGGTCTGCTTCTTTCCGCAGCGGAAAGAAGCAGGCAAGCAGGGCGCGGAGGTCTGCTTTACGCAGCGGAAAGAAGCAGGCAAGCAGGGCGCGGAGGTCTGCTTTACGCAGCGGAAAGAAGCAGACCTCCGCGCCCTGCTTGCCTGCCTGCTTCTTTCCGCAGCGGAAAGAAGCAGACCTCCGCGCCCTGCCTGCCTGCTTCTTTCCGCTGCGGAAAGAAGCAGACCTCCGTGCCCTGCCTGCCTGCTTCTTTCCGCTGCGGAAAGAAGCAGACCTCCGCGCCCTGCTTGCCTGCCTGCTTCTTTCCGCAGCGGAAAGAAGCAGACCTCCGTGCCCTGCCTGCCTGCTTCTTTCTGCAGCGGAAAGAAGCAGACCTCCGCGCCCTGCTTGCCTGCTTCTTTCCGCTGCGGAAAGAAGCAGACCTCCGTGCCCTGCCTGCCTGCTTCTTTCCGCAGCGGAAAGAAGCAGACCTCCGCGCCCTGCTTGCCTGCCTGCTTCTTTCCGCAGCGGAAAGAAGCAGACCTCCGTGCCCTGCCTGCCTGCTTCTTTCCGCAGCGGAAAGAAGCAGACCTCCGAGCCCTGCTTGCCTGCTTCTTTCCGCTGCGGAAAGAAGCAGACCTCCGTGCCCTGCCTGCCTGCTTCTTTCCGCAGCGGAAAGAAGCAGACCTCCGTGCCCTGCTTGCCTGCCTGCTTCTTTCCGCAGCGGAAAGAAGCAGACCTCCGTGCCCTGCTTGCCTGCCTGCTTCTTTCCGCAGCGGAAAGAAGCAGACCTCCGTGCCCTGCCTGCCTGCTTCTTTCCGCAGCGGAAAGAAGCAGACCTCCGCGCCCTGCTTGCCTGCTTCTTTCCGCTGCGGAAAGAAGCAGACCTCCGCGCCCTGCCTGCCTGCTTCTTTCCGCTGCGGAAAGAAGCAGACCTTCGTGCCCTGCCTGCCTGCTTCTTTCCGCTGCGGAAAGAAGCAGACCTCCGTGCCCTGCCTGCCTGCTTCTTTCCGCAGCGGAAAGAAGCAGACCTCCGTGCCCTGCTTGCCTGCCTGCTTCTTTCCGCAGCGGAAAGAAGCAGACCTCCGTGCCCTGCTTGCCTGCCTGCTTCTTTCCGCAGCGGAAAGAAGCAGACCTCCGTGCCCTGCTTGCCTGCCTGCTTCTTTCCGCAGCGGAAAGAAGCAGACCTCCGCGCCCTGCTTGCCTGCTTCTTTCCGCTGCGGAAAGAAGCAGACCTCCGCGCCCTGCTTGCCTGCTTTTTTCCGCAGCGGAAAGAAGCAGGCAGGCAGGGCACGGAGGTCCGGAGACCTGCCGACATTTGGGGAGGTTTGGGGAGGTGCGCGCGCACCTCCCCAAACCTCCCCAAACTTCGGCAGGTCTGCGGACGGCGGTGGCTTGGGAGAGGTGCGCGCGATCCCGGAAGCATCAAAGCCTCGGCCGCGCACAAGTCCTCGGTAAGTTTTTTTGTTGACTGGAGTATAAGCCGAAGTGGAATTTTTCAGCCCAAAAAGTGGGCTGAAAAATTCGGCTTATACTCAAGTATATACGGTACCTCAAATGGGATAACTTACAGAATGCGTCCAAAATCCTGTAGGGAAAGTCAGTGCGGGAGCTAGCAGGAAATTGGAAGTCATACCCCCTCGCACTGCCTTTTGTCTGTGGTCATACTGTTTCTCTGTTTATATAAGAAAGTAATTCTGAAACAGTGATGCACAGGTTGTGTATTGTCTTTTAAAAAAATCATCTTTATATGATTACCCATGTAGTATGGCTGCATTACTATTATTCTTCTCGCCTGTTCCATTACCTTCTCTTATTGGCATCATCATCATCATCATCATCATCATCATTATTATTATTATTATTATTATTATTATTATTATTATTATTTTGTCATTATGATTATTACTATTACTTTGTTGTTTTGCATGTACACTGAGAGCTTATGCACCAAAGACAAATTCCTTGCCCAAAGTATAAAGTATTCTATTCTAACTCTCTGAAACATTTAATGGATTATTTTTATTTATTTATTTTATTCTGAGCAGTGAGCAGTGATAGGGATTTAGAGATGAATGTAAACTATTTTTATTCTTTATATTATTCTAGTACTTTTTCTTAAATCATATTTTGGATTTGAGTCTGAAGAGTCAATAGTTACAGTAGAATACTGTTTCAGTGTGGCCTGCATACACGTCCAAGGCAGAGCTCACCAACCTTTGTCGGTTGGCGGACCAGAGGAAAAGGGGGAAGAATTTTACATCCGTACGTGCACACAGGGCCGTAAGCACACGCATGCCGCAAACAGGGTGGGGCTAGTGCCCGCATGATACTCGCTAGCCCTGCACATTCTTGTGTGGTGCAGTGCCTTGTTTCTGCGCCCCACGGTGGTGGTGGCAGTTTTTGTGCCATGCAACATGGTAGCAGCCCCTTTTTCATGCCCTGAGGTGTAGTGGTGGCCTGTTTCTGCACAATGGTGTCTATTTTTCTGCCTTGCAGCACAGCGGCAGCCCGTTTTCATGCCCCAAGGTACAGCAGCAGCCTGGTTTTACTTGCTGAAGTGCAGTGGCGACCCGTCTTCATGCCCCAAGGTGCAGCAGCATTCCATTTTCATGCCCCGAGGCTCATCGGCTGCCCATTTTTGCACCCTGTGGCACAGCATCCTGTTTTTGTGTCCCCCAGCCGTAATGCAAGCACAAGTGAGTGGGTGTGTGCACACATGCACACACACTGGCCTGTCCAGTGGTCCGGTGGCCAGGAAGTCACAGCCCACTTCCCACAGCCCACAGGTTGGGGACCCGTGATCTAAGGAACTGGGATTTTCTTTTCAACATTTTTGGTAGTGTTTCTCCTTACTAACTTTGTTTCTTCAGTCTAGTGTGTTGTTGGGAGAAGGCACACATTTTTTTAATTTTTTTAAATAAAGACATTGAAAACTGGGTTTTTGAGATCATATCTATAGAATAATTTACAATTTCCTTTATACTTTTCAGTACTGCACAACATTTTTCTTTCTTAAACAGTAAATATAACGAAATGACTATGTACAAATGCTTTGCAGACAAATAATGTTTATCCATACTCTGATTATTAATAATTTAGCTTGGCTTTCTGAAAGTTTCTTTATATTTCAAGCTATTCAAACACAAAAGATGCAATTCTTTCCAATCTCATAAAATTATGTGTTGACTTTTATAAATATTTACAGATTCAAAAATAAGTTGAAACTATTAGATAGTGTTTGACTTTAGATTTTCTAGAGATTTTTTCTCTTTCTATAGAAGATTTATTATATGTTAAAACTGCACATTCACTGTATCACACTCATTTTCTGACTTGTGAATGATCTTGGGCAAATGTAGGCATGGCAGATAAGTCCAGTTTCACAGGAAAGAAGTGTCAGCTGTGTAAACAGCTAATAGTTTTTCAGCTTTCAAGGCCATAAAATATAAGGCTGAAAAGTTGGAAAAATAAGTGGGTTTAAATTGGCATGGATAAAAGTGGGAAACTACCTTTTCACTAAAAAAAAACCCCACTGTTAACTGTTCAGTAGGATTTCATTCTAGTTTGCAGTTAAGTTTCTTATTAGAAATGTATAATCGTTGAATCTGAAGCAGGTGAAAGGAATAAAAGTATTATTCAGAAATTTCTAATGAGTCTAAAAGGTTGAAACAGAAGCCAACTGAAGATCAGAAATAATATTTTATCTAAGTATTGACAGGTACAAATTGTAAGAGGAAATATCAAAACAACATAGGAGACAGACTGTGGTAACAGAAAATTAGATGGTGAAAGATAGGATATGGACAAAGGGGCTTCCTGGAACATGGGAAGGACAGTGGTTTTAGGCGGTCTGGAAAGTTTATCGGATGATTAGGGAAGGGGCGTTGAGTGCGATAGGGGAGGTGGAATCTGTGTCGGGGATAGGATGTAAAAATGTGTCAAACAGCTCTGTAAGGTGTGGCTGAACGCCTGTGTGTGTCCACCAAGCCTTTGCAAATGTTTCTTTTGAAATCAAATCTTTGTTGCTGGAATTCCAAGTGAGTTTGTTTTGTTTTGGATCTTGAGCCACGTTCCAAACACAGACAAGGGTGCTTCTAATATGGTATGGACACTCTTTGTCCGTTGTCACATAATTAACACCTCCCCAAACATACAGTTTTGATTTGTATATATTATTCAGAGCTCATTTTGTTCAATGTTTGTGCTTAAAGCCAAAATGTATTTAAAACTGTACATTTAGAAACTGTATAATCATGAGCTTAGGAAAAACTCCTTTCAGCTGAAAATATGTGAGCTCTCAATTTAAAATCCTCCAACTGTGTGTTTTTCTATCTTCTTCCCCCCACACACACACATTATTACATATTCTATTGCTAGGACATATTTGATATCCCATTGTTCCCCAATAGACCACCACTATTCTCTTTCCTTTTTCTTTGTCTTCAGCAGTTTGGTTTGAATATATACTGTTGTTCTACAGCATTGCGTTATGAGAATTAAAAAAGAAAAAAGTTCACTTCTCATTAAAAGGGCAAAACCAACATAATTTATGTAGGCTCTGGGTTTCTAGTGTTACTATCTCCACTTTGACTTTGCCAGCACCATAGTTTGCCTTGCAGATTTTGCAAAACAGTTTAGAACATTCATTATCTTATCAATGTTCTGACAGATAACTGCCAGTCTTCTAATATCCTCTGTTTTTACTCCAAAAGATTTTGTAGATAGATGATTGCTTAAGTAAACTTGATTGAACAATGTTATCTGGAAAAAGTATATAAATAATTGAATACCTCAGGGAAGTCATTAACTAGATGCAGCTTGGAGTAATTACAAGGTACAATAGTTGATTTAAAACAATAAGGACAGAAAATACTTTCCTCCATTTTTTGGGGAAGTGTCAGCATTAGAGGAGAAGATCAATGAATGGCAGGTTTATATAGAAGGGGCACCTCAAATGGTGATTTATAGACAACGGATGCTTAAACTGTAGAAATGATCAAGTATGCACATTATTTTCTTTTTTTTAAAGAAAATTTTGTTGGTTTTCTAGTTTTACATTTAAATATTTGAAAAGCAATGTGGCGGCTGAGTTGGTCAATAATGCAATAGCATACAAATATCTTTAGTACAGATCTCAAAATGTTACGTTAAATGTCTCCTCTCTTTTCCCCTTAGTATTTACTGTCTCATATTTAAATTAATACAATTTTTATTATCTCAATTAAATAAACAATAACTTTCTTGCATTTATCAATAATTTTTAGTTTATACATATCCTAGTTGTTTTAACATTCAGTCTTTTTAGACAATGTTCTGGTTAATCTTTCCCAATTTTTAGTTTTCCATTAATATTAATATTTAATGTTTGATATTTAAATTTCCAAGTTTTAAACAACCCCAATTCCCTTTATCACAATTCATCACAAAATCTAATGTTCAGGATACACATCTTATCTATTTGAATTTTCACCTTCTTACATCAACTAATTAGTAATACAATATAATGTTCTTATTTTCTGGTAATTTTGAGATATCTTAAATTTAGTAACCAAAATTCATCATATTTCAACATTTAATACTCCCTGTCTTTTTCTCTTAATACCTTAATATTTAAGCCAATATTTTTATTATTACTGCTAAATAAAAACATATTTATTACATTCATTGATCATTTTTTTAGCTTATATATATCATAATCACTTTTACTTTTAACCTTTATGAGCAATTCAATGTTCAAATTTAACTATTAATATTTATACTTCTAAGTTATAAATAACGAAAGTTTTCTTTATCTCATCTCATAACAGTATCTAGTATTCAAAGTACACCTCATATCTATTTGAGTATATTCTATTTTAATTCTCATGAGTAAAGTCAAAACCCCAATTTTCTTCAGTCTTATTCTGAAGAAAAATCGTCTTCCATGTCCACGCTTTTGAGTCATCAAACAAATCTCCCTGTGTTGTTATGTAGATTGTTTTGACGTAGAAAAGACCATCTGGTCACCATTTTTTTGAGAGGACTAACAAATCGTCCCTCTATTTTTCCATCTTGACGTAGTTGCCCTGAACTGTTTATCTTCTCTTCAATCTGTTCTTCTTCTTGATCCTCAGATTCCTTCTGATTTATGTAGAAAGTCTTTTCCTTTTTCCATATTGTCAGTCCCCTTTTCTGGGTTTTCTATTGACTGTATTTGTTGGTCAGTTGAATCTTCTATCATAATCTTTAATTGTTCCACCTTTTCTGTTATATTTTGTGTAGTTGATTTTTTAGTTGTAATCAAAGTTTGAGTTCGTATATCTGGGCTGGCATCTTGTTCTTTTCTGTTCTCTTATTTCATCAGTAGCCGTAAGAATAGTTTGATGAATTGCTTCCAACATAAAGAGAATCTGTTTCTGATCTTCATCCATATTCTCTTAGTAGTGTGTTAGATTAAAACAGGGGTCTTCAAACTTGGCCCTTTTATGACTTGTGGACTTCAGCTCCCAGAATTCCTCAGCCAGGCACACTAGCTGAGGAATTCTGGGAGTTGAAGTCCACAAGTCATAAAAGGGCCAAGTTTGAAGACCTCTGGATTAAAAGGTTTACAATCAGAGAATGCAAAAAAAAGATATTGTCACTGAATAAGAAACACAGCTGGGTTTTTACAGCTGATGTCTCAAGGTTACATAAGTCTTATCTATTGTCTGGGCTGCTGGCCAACTCTCTTTTAAGCAATAACAAATTGTAGTATCAGGTTTAGCCACAAGATGTCTCCCCTACCATTTAAAGTTTTCTTTTAAATTCAAAGTTTTTATAATCTTTTCAGTTTTGCTTATTTTTTATAAGTAAAAAACTCAATCTTCAGTAAGTATAGAAAATCTTTTAGTCCACAAACTTTAAAAAATAGAATTCCAATTAGGATCAAGCTATTTATTCAACGTTTTAAACTCCCCTGGTTAGTCAGTCGCCACTGTTTCTAGAGGAAGGGATAAAATTTCCCTTCCCTCTCCACAGGGGGGGAAAGTACTTCAAGCAGCTTATGCAGGTAAAAAAAAATAGTTAGGATTTAAAAGAGGTAGATCTCACCCAGTCTCATCCACGCTGCTTTAAAATTGCCTGGTGGTAAGTGTGACTTCGGCTGTCTGCAGCCTAGTGACGAGCCATATTACTATGACTGCTCTTTCATCTGCCAGTTTGGAGGGCTGCCCTGAATCAAGTGGAAGGGCTACCGCGATCCAACGTGGATCCCATCCTTGCTGGTTTTTCAACCCTTTCCAGGGTCCCTCAGTGAAGCGAAACTGGGCGCGGAAGACAGAGCTTCCTTTCCCGATGTCCATGGCAGCTGCATCGGCAAACTGGAAGTCAAGTATGCACATTATTTTCAATAACATAATGCTTCATTAAAATTAGTATTTTCTGAAAAGGAGTCATTATAGGTATTAAGTTGACATTGAAGCAAGGTTTAGTATTTATTTATATTTTTTATATTTTTATCCCACCTCTATTATTTTTTATAAATGATTCTAGACAGTGAACATACATACCACTCCTTCCTATTTTCCCCACAACAACCCTGTGAGGTAGGTTGGGCTGGGAGAGAGAGTCTAGTCCCATGATGGCGAACCTATGGCACGCATGCCACAGGTGGCATGCAGACTCCTCTCTGTGGACATGCGTACTGTCGCCCCAGTCCTAGGCCTTCAGCTGGGTTTTATAAAACTTTTTCGCCTCCACTGCTATGTGCAAAAAAAAAAAAGGTTCAATCAATCAATTTCAACTTCTCGTGGGAAAAAAAGATCTTGCAAAGTTGGAATTGATTGATTGAACTTTTTAGTCCCACCCAGTCTGGCGTTACCACCACAGCCACACCCACCCAATGGACCACGCCCATCCAATGGGTCACACCCACCCAATGGGCCATGCCCACCTGGCACCCGACGATACATAAGTGGGTTTTGGGTTGCAGTTTGGTCACTTGGCCTCTAAAAGGTTCACCATGACTGGTCTAGTCCAAGGTATCTCAGCCAGCTTTCAGGAAGGACTGGAACTCATAGTCTCCAGGTTTTTCCTAATGGTAAGATCCATATAACAGTCAGTCTATGGAGTTTGTGGATGCTCTAACACCAATGGTTTTCACAAAAAATTTGGACAACCACCTCTGTGTAATTCTGTTCAACGTTATGATAACATTGAACAAATGGCAGTTGTAACCAATCCTCAAAATTCTGTCCCCCGTGATCAAAATTGGGTTGCTCGGAAACTGGTCTGAATTTATATTTTGCTTAACAACCATTTTGCTTAGCAACAGAAATTTCAATCCCAGTTTGTCTTCAGGAAAGGAAACTTCCAATGTTAATTTTAGTAGTTGAAAATTAAGTGTAGCTCATCTAAAAATTTAAAATTGACAGAATAAAGTTGTGGTAGGTTCCAGTTTGTTGGATGTTTCTCATCTTGTAAAATGTGTTTCAGTTTTATTATGGCTTTACTAATTAATTCATTTCTTTGCTTCTCTGATATTGATGCTTAATATGGATTATACACACAAATGCTATATGGTTATTAAAAGATGGCCTATAAATGCAATAAAATTAATAAGAGATTGAAGTCTCAGCTTACACTTGTTTTATTTAATGAGTTTTAATTATATAATTATATATCATCTTAGTAATTATTTTCTTTATAGCTTTTCTTTTCAATGGCAGAAATAGTATTAGAGATATCTTAATTAATGTTACTACATGTGGAATAATAGACATATAATAATTCATTAAAGCTCTTCAGGTTTATCCCAGCAGCACGTTATTGTTTATAAGCAGAGAAATAGTACATAAAGGTAAAGGTAAAGGTTCCCCCGCACATGCGTGCTAGTCGTTTCTGACTCTAGGGGCCGGTGCTCATCTCCGTTTCATAGCCGAAGAGCCAGCGCTTGTCCGAGGACGTCTCCGTGGTCATGTGGCCGGCATGACTAGACGCCAAAGGCGCACGGAACGCTGTTACCTTCCCACCGTAGTGGTCCCTATTTTTCTACTTGCATTTTTACGTGCTTTTGAACTGCTAGGTGGGCAGAAGCTGGGACGAGTAACAGGCGCTCACTCTGTTACGCGGCACTCGGGATTCGACCCGCCAAACTGCCGACCTTCCAATCGACAAGTTCAGCGTCCTAACCCACTGAGCCACCGCGTCCCTTATATACATAAAAGATGTATATAAGTAATGGACATATATAAAAATGTATGTATCCTGAAATTAGCTTATTTCCTAAACCCTTTATTTATTATTCTCATGTAACACATTTGCTGTCACATAGTTTACAAATGATGGCTTCACTCCTTCAGTCCTAGTCAAGCATTAAATCTTGTTGACCTTCAACAATACATGTGTATATTCTGGAGAATTCCTACATTAAAGCCATTTTAAGAAGAATTAATGAAAGTTGCTTGTGACGTTGCTTTGTAAATTCTTCCAGAAAAAGACATTTATGCTTTAATTCTTTACCAACAATGTATTATTGACATTATTTTTCCTGTTTTAGTCATATCCTGGTTATATACAGTATTGAAAATGGATGCAGCCAGGGCACAGAAAGGCTTATAACATTTACGAAATATACAAAGTAATAAAATGTTGTATCATGGAATATTCAGTTTTTTATTTATACAGTACATTCCCACAAAATAACATCATCAATATTTTTCAAACCTCTTTTCCAACAGTAAGATACCCAATTTTCTTGGAATTGTCAGCTATATGACCATGACCAATCTTCTTAAGCTCTTCACATGCTTTATATTTATTTATTTATTTATGAAATATCCCTTACTGTGTGAAACCAGACAGGCTCCAAGTGGCTTGCAAAGTTTATATGTTCAAAACAGAGTACAAATCAGAAATTAAAGTTATTTCAATAGTAACTAGGAATATAAAACTGGGAAGTTAAATAGAACCGTAAATAGTGGTGTTGCTACATACAGTTTATCCCCACAGGCTCTTGCAAAAGCTCATGAAGGCGGGGAATCATCTGCATTTCAGAGATAAGCTATTCCAGAGGAAGGGAGTTACTACATCTACCATTGTAACATTTATGGCATATCTTCAGCTGGATGGGGATTCTTAGAGGGCATTTGACAAAAACTACTAGCAAAAGGCACTCCCAAAGTTACCAGACTCCAAACCATATAAGGTTTTATAGATAGTGACCGCCACCATGAATGGAACTTAAGGTGCAACTCATTTGTGTGACAGTGCAATTTGAATAAGAGAAGTGACCAGTGCAGCATATGCAATAGAAGTGTAATGTGACACTACAAAACATATGCTGTGCATTCCAGACTGGCTAAAGTTTCCATGGTCATGTGGATTACAGTGATCTGATTTTTAAGCTACATTTGTCTAATTTAGAGATAACAAGGGCCTAGGAGACCATCTTTACTACATCCTGTTTCAGATAAGGCCAGAGCTCACCCATTAGCTGACATTTTGCAAAAGCCAACTTGGTCATGATGTCCACCTGCTCTTTGAATTGAAGCTATGAGTTAGAACAACCTCTGGATTACAAAGCTGCTCATTCTGAGAGACATAACCTGATCAAGAGTCGAAGATGGTACTGTCCTGGCATAGCTTGGACTTTGAATGAATATTGACCATGCGATTTATGAGTTCAGTTAGGGTTGAGCATCCTTTCCGTATTGATGATACTTTACCCTGAAATGATAACTTCTCCAATGATTTTATTAAAATGATGAACTGGACAGAACTGAAAGACAACTGAACCTTGAGGCACTCTATACTGTATAAAGGACCCAGGGCCAACCTCTCTTTCCCACAACTGTTTTCTGACCTGCCTATACAGGCAGAAGTAGAAACCATTGTAACAGTGTGCCTCAAACTGCAAGCCTTGCAGGCAGTCCAGAATGATATTCTGATAAGTAGTATCAAAAAGGGCTGAAAAATTAGTGCTGCCATTTAAGCACTACCAAAAGTCTGGGAGAATGAAGAGAAACCTGGTGTGTTGCTGCCTAGATCTTTAGACAACCTTAGAAATATAATTCTATGAAAAACATTTGTTTTTATAATTATACCAACATGGTTGAATTTATTGTTGTTACCTCTGCATTACAGAAAACAGTTAGATTGGGCTGAGTCTTACAAGTCAGCAAGGAAAGGCAATTAAGTGGTTTCCCAGTATTTTAGATTTCTGTTCTATGAACCAAAACCAGCATCACCCTAAAGTCAGGGGAAATCACAATCTAAAGCAACTGAATGTCAATATATTGTCTGCTCCAAGATGGCAATTCTCATGGCTCATTCTCATAGGAGATTCTTCTTGCAAGATATCTACCAGGGAGAGAAGCATATGTCTGTGAATCTGGGAAAGCATAATAGAAGCAGACTAGACCAGACTAATTCACAGAGTATATTAAGAGTCTCTTGGATTTAGTATAATGGGTTGCACGAACATAGTGTGGCTTTACACTAGAGTGTGATTATATGTCACATTGAGGCACAGTTTATTTTAAACTCAGAGTTACTCTTCTATGGTTTTGCCATTTAAAAAAACCCCTCATTAATGTAACAAAAAGAAGCAGTGTGGGAAAGTTAATGAGAAGTCTGTTTCTTTATCCCAAAATCTTCTCATTCCAAATCACCTTAAACATCAACCTTGAGCTCATGAGGATAGAATATACCTTTCAGAAGAAGGAATGCAAAAATCATACTTAACCTGAAGATATAAAATTGTTCACATCTCATTTTATTTCTGAGCTCTCAGTGGGTTAGGACGCTGAGCTTGTCGATCAGAAGGTCGGCAGTTTGGCGGGTCGAATCCCGAGTGCCGCATAACAGAGTGAGAGCCTGTTACTCGTCCCAGCTTCTGCCAACCTAGCAGTTCAAAAGCGCGTAAAAAATGCAAGTAGATAAATAGGGACCACTACGGTGGGAAGGTAACAGTGTTCCATGCGCCTTTGGCGTCTAGTCATGCCGGCCACATGACCACAGAGATGTCCTCGGACAAGTGCTGGCTCTTCGGCTTTGAAACGGAGATGAGCACTGGCCCCTAGAGTTGGAAACGACTAGCACGCATGTGCGGGGGAACCTTTACCTTTACCTTTTATAAAACAATAGACTTCTTTAAAAATCTACATTTCCTAGTTTTATTACACATGCAATTTTTTATTTATTGCTTTTTTATTTATTGCATTGAATGGTGTCTTAAAACATTTTAGCCCATTTATTCAACCAAACTATTTTTCTGAAAAGACACCTATTTTTTGAATAGACACCAGACAAACAAAATGATTATTTACCTACCCGGTATATGCATATTAGATGAGCATACATCTTCATCGTAAGTCTGAAAAGAAGAATATCCAAAAGACCAATTATAGGGATAAAGAAAAATGAGTGATAATAAATACTAATTTTTATTATCCAAAAATTATTTTTGGGATATATTGTTTATAGTATTTTGTTTCCCAAGCTTGTCCTATGATTTAATTCTAGAATCTTCCAGGTTCAAAAAGCTTGGTGTAGTAAGCGTTTGTATATCTTGAGAGAATAATAGCAGGTGTGGAAGCTTTCCTTTCAGCCCTTTAAAATTGATTCCGTTTCCCTAAAGAGATCTTCCTAGGCATATTTTTGTGACAAAGAAACTGTTATATAGAAGATCAAGATGATTTAACATCATTAACTCTGAGAATATGATTTTCTTAAAACAAGATGCCAGCAATTTTTTTTTGCAACTGAATTTACTCAGTGGGATGATTTCAGTTTACAGACTATAGTAGCTAATTAATTTAGTTGTTGAAAGATTAAAAGAGTATTAGAATATATTAATACAGTAACTTCTGTTAATGAAATGTTTCCTGCTTGCATGTCACCGTTGTTGTTATTGCCGCTTGTGAAAAAAAATATCAAATTTATTGTGGTATACTACTAGACATCTTTAATTATACTTTGTATTGCATACACAGAGAGTAATAGAGTATTATGATTAACAAAAAATAAGCATCCTATTCAGATTTAGTTATGTAGTTTATTTTTAATGGGATATGTTATCAATGAAGTATGTAGAAAAGTAAAGTATATACCAGTCACAGATTATAGGCAGTCCATGAGTTACAGCAACCATTCATTCAACAACTCTTTAAGTTACACTGACACTTTACAAATTGTTCAAAAGAAACAGGTCAACAGAAAGAGGAGGGGGAGTTGCACTATATGTAAGAGAATACTACATATCTACAGGCGTGCACATGATCCAAGATAAAATCTCCAGAATGTATATGGGTTAATATAAAAGAGGAAAAAAGTGACATTACCATAGGTGTATATTACAGGCCACCCAACCAATCAGAAGAAATAGATAAACTCTTTGCCAACCAGCTAACAAATGTATGTAGGAAGCATACCACAGTAGTAACAGGAGATTTCAACTATCCAGCTATCAACTGGGAGACAAACTGCAGCAAGCAGGAGATCAAACAGATTCCTAACCAACCTAGCCGACCACTTTGTCATCCAAAAGGTGGAGAAGGGAACTAGACATAAAGACATACTAGACTTAATTCTAGCTAGTAGAGAAGAAGTGATAGAGGGAGTTGAAGTTGCTGGAACCTTGTGTGAAAGTGACGACATCATACTGAAATTTAATATAACGCAAACACTAGTAATAGAAAACAATCCAACCAGTGTCTTAAACTTCAAAAGAGCTGACTTTAACAAACTCAGAGAAAACCTAGGAAAGATCCCATGGATGAAAATCCTAAAGGGCAAAACAACCCAAGAGGCATGGGAAACTCTGGGAAATGCAATCATAAAAGCCCAGGCTAGCACAATACTGCTGAAAAAGAAAAAAAAAACTTGTTTGAGATGGTATAGGTTCTCCTGCTTGAGCAGGGGGCTGGACTAGAAGACCTCCAAAGTCCTTACCAGCTCTATTCTATTCTACTTTGCTTCGCTATGGAAATTCCAGGCCCAATTTCGCTTAGGGTTAGGGTCACCCAGGGACTACTCATAGAACAACAACAACAAAAATCCCACTGTGTTTTAATATAAGGTTTTCTTTTTATGAATATCAATCTTCTGAGGATATTATTTGAGGATTAATTCTATAATTTTTGTAGGATTTTTAAAGAAAAGAATTACTTTTCAGTTCATTGCATTATCATTAGTTGTAGTAAATAGGAATGAAATCACGTTGCAATGTTTTTCATTGTCTAGAAAATCAGAGCTGCTGCCAAAGCTGATGAGAATTTTATTTTTTAAGAAAACTGCACATAGATTCTTATACTCTTTATGGTGACATTCTAGACAGCTTTAATTATGCTTTGTATTGTATACACCAATGTAATTAAATATTAGTTAGTGTAAAACTTTTTCTTACATTTTTGCCCTTTCATTTAAACCAAAAGCAAATCTGTATTAAGTATTGATGTCTGGATTTAGCTAGCAATAGCCATTGGTTTTGAACTTATGAGAAGTATAAGAATAGTTTCAATGTATTGGAATTTGATAGCAAAACAATTTCTTCAGATAGTGTACATATGTCAGTCAGTAGTCTCAATTGTTCAACCTTGTACAGTTTCAGCATGTTCTGAAATATGGAAAACTAGGATCTAAAAATACATAAGCTAAGTACCAATTAAAGTTTTATGCCACTGACTACTATAGCGTGATGAGAAAAAAAATTATTCAGCTGATGAACTGGCAGCAACAACATTTTATCAAATTTAGGTGAATAGACATATTCCTAGCAATTTAGATTTAAATGAGTAGACTTCTTAAAGCAACAAAATTCTAGTACTATTTGCAAGTAGATCTTTAACTTCCTGAAACTTTAGCCCTCTTTTTTTAATTTGCTTATCAGTGTTTTTGGCTTTTTATGATGTTAAATTGCTAGATGGCTTTCCTCTTCCAAGAAATAAAATTCACATGACAATAAGCATCTTTCCAAACATTAAACTTTCATGGTTATTTTGAGAATATGTTACATCACTATGGCCAGTCACACACACACAAATTCTTCTTTTAAGATTTGTTTTAAAAAATTCTGCTTTTTAATTGATAGTTTTCCCACTTCTTTTGAATGGTACATACGGTAGTTAATAATTCAATCCTATCCTGGTTTGATCAGGCTGCACTTATTAATTCCAATTGACTGCCTTTATTTTGAATTTTATGAGTATGTTTGCACAATGCTATGGCAGCCAGTCACCAAAAAAAAAGCCAACCTGTAAAACAAAACAAAAAAAAGCATTGGATTGCAGTCAGACTATTTTATTTTCTAAGAATATTTTGGTGGACTTTGGAGGCTAAAGGCATTTGAGGTCCAGTAGAGCAGGGGTCCCCAACTTGTGGGCTGTGGCCCTCTACCGGCCCATGGCCTATTCACAACCAGGCTGCATGAGTGTCTGGCTGGTACGTGGACGCGGACAGCTCCAGTCATGCAGGCACTCGGGGCCCCACTCATGCAAGGCAGCCTCACTATATGCAAGCGCCCGGGGCTTCACATGAGCACATGGGTGCTCTTGGCTTCACTCGCGTGAAGCAATGGGTGCTCGGGTCTGCACATGAATCGGCTCCTGACCCTCCCACAAAACCATCTCCTCTTTCTCTCCTCCCCCCCCCTCCAGGCCGCCAAACTGGAAAGATTGGGGAACTCTGCTGTAGAGTATACCTGAGGCAGGTTCCTTGCCTCCCTGTGTTCTAGCTCCCAAACTAGCTATCAGTTGTATAATTGTAAGAGATGCATACATTTGTCTGTGAGAAGCAAAGCATAACAGAGTAATACGATCTGCAAATATCCAACGTGCTGTCATGTAAGGATGAAAAAGCCTTGTTTTCTAGAGGGCAGAATAGAACTACATTAACTATGGAGTGGACAATCTATAATATGCCTTCCAGGCCAGATTTCTCTGATTCTTAATTATATTACTGATTGAACCTTTTTCCCCCGAAGCATGAGTCAATAATTTTGATCGCTTTCACTTATGATAGATGTAACAAGCATGCTCTCTTATTACAATGTATATGTAAAAAGCTTAATTTAGGCTTCTGAGACAATAAGCATTGATAAAAGAACATTAAGAAAAATGCTAAATTAGTAAATTCAAATATTGTTATTTGTACCAACTGATGTTATATACCAGGGCTTTTCGACTTTTTCACCCATTGTACCACTTTTAGGATATGGCAACATCTGAGTACCACCAGTCGCCTAGCTCCAGCCGTCTCTCGCTCAGGCTTGTGCGGTGCTGCCACCAGTTCAGCTCATTCCCCTCCCCTGCTACCACTTTTCTAGGATGGTCGCGTACCACCAGCCAGGTGCCAATGTACCACAGGTGGTACCCGTACCACTGGTTGAAAAGCCAGTGGTATACTAAAGCTGATTGTGAACATTCATGATAAAGAATTTGTCATTAATTCTCTTTTATGCAGTTTTTGAAAGCCTGTGTGCTCTTTGGGGGTTAAATGATCAAAATTTTATCTACTCTACCATAATTGCATATGTATACACTTAAAGAATAAAAAAAATAAAGGTCATCTTACAGGATTTTATTTTTAAAAATATTGTTCTTTAGGTTTTTTTTTAAGTATGATTACTTCATGCGTATGAAAGTTGAGTAAAACTTAAGATAATGAAAACCTTCCTCTGAGATATGTGCACATATATTTACATGAATTCTTTTTTTTAATGAAAAGTTTTTCAATACATTTTATCTTTAACAAAGCAACCCCTCCCCACCCCCCCTTCCCAACTCAACCCAGCCCTCCCCCCTCCCCTTCCCCCCTTCCCGACTTCCCAGAGCTAAATACAAGGTATAAAAGTATAAAACAATCATAAACTACCATATGCTAACAACAATGAACTATTAGGTCTATCGCACTTTAGCTCTTATAAAATGACTACAAGCAATATAAATATCACCTGAATATTTATTCAAATGCTAAATGAAACTTTTTAGTCCCATATTTATTCTGAATGTAATCAATCCATTTTTCCACTCCACAATATATCGTTGTTGCGAATGGTCTTTCAAATACGCCGAGATCTTTGCCATTTCTGCCAGGTTAGAAACTTTTAAAGTCCATTCTTCTATAGTCGGCAGTTCTTCCTTCTTCCAGTATTGCCCTACTAAAAGTCTTGCTGCCGTAATTAAGTTCAACATCAACTTAGTGTCCACAACAGTAGTATCAGTAATAATGCCCAGTAAAAACAATTGCGGACAAAACTTTATCCTTTTCTTAAATATCTTCTGCATATTCCACCAGATTTTAATCCAAAATGCTTTAACCTTTTTACAGGTCCACCATATATGAAAATACATTGCATCTTCACCGCCACACCTCCAACATTTAGGCTGGTAGTTCGGATACATGCTTGCTAACTTTTTGGGATCTAAATGCCACCTATAAAACATTTTATAAAAATTCTCTCTTAAATTTTGGGCTTGTGTAAATTTTACATTTCTCACCCAGATCTTTTCCCAAGTGTCCATTGTAATAACTTCTTGAATATTCTGAGCCCACTTTATCATACAATCTTTAACAAGTTCTGTTTCTGAGTCAATTTCTATCAATGCAAGATATATCCGCTTGATATGTGCTTGACCCTGATTTCTAATTTGCTTTACCAAATTTTCATCAGACATTGAGAAACCAATTTTCTGATCTTCTTTCCACCTGGCCTGTAATTGCCCATATTGAAACCAGGTTTGAACAATCTTTTCTCCTTGTAAAAAGTTATACGGCTTCAAATGCCATACATTCCTCTCCAAACTTAAAATTTCCTTGTATGTAGTCACATCATGTTTAAACCCAACATTTATATTTTCTATTGTGTGTTTCGGTATTGCCAATAAAGGTATCTTATAGTTTAACTTATATCTATACTTTTTCCAAACTCGCAACAAAGCCTGTCTTATAATATGCACCTTAAACACATTATCAACCTTCTTATCATACAGTAAATAAGCATGCCAACCAAATAACAAATCATGACCCTCAAGATTTAATAATCTTCCTTGTGTTAAATTAATCCAATCACTTATCGCTGACAAAGCAGCAGCTTCATAATATAATTTAAGGTTGGGCATTTTGAGACCACCTCTTTCACGCGTATCCTGCATAATCTTAAATTTAACTCGTGGCCTTTTCCCTGCCCAAACAAATTTATTAATACCCTTTTGCCATTCCTCCAAGTTTGAATCCTTTTTAAGAATAGGTATCATTTGAAATAAAAATAGAAATTTCGGCAAGACATTCATTTTCACTGCTGCAATTCTTCCCAATAAAGACAGTTGTAATTTTTTTCAGCTATCCAATTCTTTTTGAACTTTTCCCCACAGCTTTTCATAGTTATTTTTATATAACTTTGCATTTGAGGGTGACAAATATACCCCCAAGTATTTAACCCTTTTAACAATCTCAAATCCAGTTAACCAGTTACATGAATTCTTGCTGGACATTTTGATATATGCTAATACAAAATTCCAGTGTGAGAAGGATAATATGTGGAACTCTTCAAGAATTAGCTGATATTGCCTAGATCTTGCTCTACAGATTATCGTGTATTTATAATAATAATAAGTTGGAAGAGACCTTGGAGGTCATCTAGTCCAACTCCCTGCTAAGGCAGGAAACCCTATACCATTTCAGACAAATGGCTGTCCAGTCTCTTCTTAAAAACTTCCAGTGTTGGAGCATTCACCGCTTCTGGAGGCAGGTTGTTCCACTGGTTAGTTGTTCTAACTGTCAGGAAGTTTCTCCTTAGTTTTAGGTTGCTTCTCTCCTTGACTAGTTTCCATCCATTGCTTCTTGTCCTGCTTTCAGGTGCTTTGGAGAATAGCTTGACTCCCTCTTCTTTGTGGCAGCCCCTGAGATATTGGAACACTGCTATCATGTCACCCCTCACCCTTCTCTTCATTAAACTACACATACCCAATTCCAGCAACCGTTCCCTATATGTTTTAGCCTCCAGTCCCCCAATCCTCTTTGTTGCTCTTCTCTGTACTCTTTCTAGAGTCTCGACATCTTTTTTACATCGTAGTGACCAAAACTGGATGCAGTATTCCAGGTGTGGCCTTACCAAGGCATTGTAAAGTGGTATTAGTACTTCTTGTGATCTTGATTCTATCCCTCTGTTAATGCAGCCTAGCACTGTGTTGGCTTTTTTGGCAGCTGCAGCACAGTGCTGGCTCATATTTAAGTGATTGTCCACTAGGACTCTGAGATCTCTCTCACAGTTACTAATATCGAGCAAGTATCACCTATACTATACCTGTGCATTTGATTTTTCCTGCCTAAATGTAGAACCTTACTTTTTTCACAATTGAATTTCATTTTGTTAGATAGTGCCCAGTGTTCGAGTCTGTCCAGATCCTCCTGTATCTTAAGCCTATCTTCTGGAGTATTGGCTATTCCTGCCAACTTGGTGTCATCTGCAAATTTGATGAGTTCCCCATCTATCCCCTCATCCAAATCATTGATGAAGATGTTGAAGAGCACTGGGCCCAGAACAGAGCCCTGGGGCACACCACTACACACTTCCTTCCATGTAGATGCAGTTCCATTGAGGATCACATGCTGAGTACATTTTGGAGTTAGTCACATCAATGCCTCTGTAACATTAAAATACCGTGCAATAGTAGTGTACACAACAATTAGAATAAAAATACTAGCCTAAAACACCTTGAGTTCAGATTGTACTGCTGGGTTCATGTGGTGATGCTTTGAGCTTGAAACTATTCTGCTTTTATTTAAAGAAATTTTATTTATTTGTCTATCGTATTTAAGAACCACCCATTTCCCTCAGAGAGGGAGTCTGGGCAAGTATACAATAAAATATTAAAAGCATAAAAACAGTACAGGTAGTCCTCCATTTACAACAATTCTTTTAGTAACCTCTCAAAGTTACAACAGCACTGAAAAAAGTGACTTATGGCTGTTTTTCACATCTATGACCATTGCAGCATCCTCATGGTTACATGGTCAAAATTAGGATGCTGGGCAACTGGTTCTTATTTATGACAGTTGCATCCTTCCAGAGTTATGCAATCACCTTTTGTGACCTCCTGACAAGCAAAGTCAATGGGGAAGCCAGATTCATTTAACCACCACATTACTAACGAAAACAGTTGCAGTGATTTGCTTAACAACTGTGGCAAGAAAGCTCGTAAAATGGGGCAAAACTCACTTAAGAAATGTTGCACTTAGCAACAGAAAAGTTGGGCTTAGTTGTGATCATAAATCAGGGACTACCTGTATTTAAAATTTAAAAGAGGTAAGGAATGCTAATATTAATTAAAAAGCAAGGGGAGATCTGCAGGCCCATAGCTATGAGCTCATCTGTGCATCCCAGGCAAAGCCTCAGAGCCGTGTTTTTATCCCTTTCTTGAAGGCCAGGAGAATGAGGGCCCACCTTACCTCTGGGGAGAAGAGTGTTCCACAGGGTAGGAGCAACAGCAGAGAAGGCTGTGGAAAGCAGAGTTGGAGTTCTTGGCTGACTAAAGTCTACAACGTAACTTTATTGTTTGTTTGTTTGTTTGTTTGTTTTATTTCTCACATCTCTTAATTGTCCATCTCCCTCATAGCTTCCCTGCCTGACTGGACAGACGGACTAATACAATGGGGCTGAAGTTGAAATTATGTTTCCAAATCAAAGTACTCCCGACTCTATCAAAACAATCCATCTCAAATGTAGCACAGCTGTTTTCCTCTTAAAACAACGGTTTTCCACATCTCTGTAACAAGGTGCTTCTGTGAATATCTTGATTATTTATAGTATTTAGAAACTTTACTCCAGAGAAGTGCAGGAGAAGACCCCTGTTTACAGCAAAACATTTTAGTATTCAACTCTTTTTAATAACTCTTTCCCGCAGCCTGTTGCAAGCTAAAACTGCCCTGGAGTGCAATTTTATTTCAGCTTTAAACAGGCCTTCTTGACTATATTAAAGATTATGGTAGAAAACTAAGCATTTGAACATGTTCTAATAACTTTAAAAATATCTTTATGGTCAAATAGAAATACAGGGAAGTGTGAATATTTAAAGTGGATCTAAGAGATGCAAGCTCCATTCCCGCTCAGCGCAAATAGTTACATTCATATGAATTCATTTGGCTGCTGAGACTTCAGTGAGATATACTCCAGGCCTAACTTTCTGTGTCAGCATTCACACCACCCATATTTTTCCCAAGGGAAAAACAGTCTTATCAAAAGAAAAATGTAGCAGAGATTTCATCAGACAAATAGGGGACTCATCAGCCTTTCTTTGACAGTAAATAATGCATAGGGCATCGTTCTCTGCCAGATGTTCTGGGCCCCAACTACATAGACTTTGATTCCATACAAGAGATGATGCTCCATGTATCCTTATCTGCCAAGATAGTCGCTGCCAGGGCTCTCACTGGCAACAGACATTATGTAGGGCATCATATCTCACCAAGAGCTCTCAAAAGGATTGTAGTCAATCTTCCTGAGTCCCAGGAAAAAAGCTTCTGTGCGTCATTTACCAGCTAGCCAGATGCTCAGTGTTGCGTCTTCTGATGAGCCCTTTGTCACCTGCTGTGGAACACTGATCCATCAACTTAGTTTGATGGGGAATTAGGATGGAATGGTATGAAGAAGGAAAGACAGATAAAGTAAGATTTTAGTTAATGAGTTTTTTCAAATGAACAAGTGGGGAAAAAGTATTGGGGGATGCAAACAAACTTTTTTTTAAAAAAAACTGATTACTTAGTGCGAAAATAATTTATTATTTGCAGTTGCGGTGCATAAAATAAAGCCCTTTTCAGAAATGAATTACTGCTCTCCTAGGTGATCAATTCTCTGAAACCTGTAAAGAAGGTTGCAAAATTCTTATTGATAGCTGTGGTTTTCAGAAACCACCTGGTGCTTCCTTAACATTATTAACTGGTTCAGTTATGTAATTTTATTTTATTTTTATTTAGTTTACATTATTTGCTATACTTTACTTTTATTATTGAACTTGGACTATAAATAAATAAATAATAGCATTGTTATAACAAAAAAACCCCATAAAATTATTTAGTATGTCTCTTTCTCTGCAATCCAGTGGCCTGTGCCTCTATTTCTGAAGAAAAGATACAACTGCCATCAGGGATATGCTTTTTGTTACAAAGTTTTCTGAAGTTCATTCTGTCGCTTTGTTAGAAATGTATAAATGAGTAGATGTCTTTTCTATCTTTGCAAAATTATATTTCAAGAATAAAAACTACAGAAAACTACTGCTCCTTGGTGGAGCAGTGGGCTAATGCCTCCTTAAGTAACACCAGCTGCCTGCAATTAGTGCAGGTTCGCATCCCACCAGGCTCAAGGTTGACTCAGCCTTCCATCCTTCTGAGGTAGGTAAAATGAGGACCCAGATTGTTGGGGGCAATAAGCTGACTTTGTAATAATGCTGCTTGGGGGGGGCGAAAGCCCTAATAAGCAGGCATATACATAGAATGAAGGCTATTGCTAAGCACATTGGTTTGTGCTTAAATTGTAAGCCGCCCTGAGTCTTCGGAGAAGGGCGTGATATAAATGGGATTAAAATAAAAAAATAAAAAAAGAATCTGAAAGCTTTTGAAAATCCTTGCCTTCACTCTGTTGCACTTTCACTCACTCCCTTCCCATTTCAAAGCTGTTTTGTTCTGTTAGCAACAAATATTGACTACAACTGAATCTGATGGTGTTGTGTATTTCTGTCTAGTCATTCTGGCCATTTTCCTATGCTATTCAGATAGCAGTTTCTAAATAAAAGCTTATCCCCATAAGGAATATTTTAGAACAGTTTTGCAAATCTGAACACAATCATTTTCACATGCAATTGAATCTAAAGCTGTAGTATTTACTTATATTTCCTATCTTTATCTATTTCTCTCAAGCCATGGGATATTGAGCAAAGATCTTATTGTCTGATGTCTTGCTAACAAATACATAAGCAATTACATGTCATGGAGCTGAATCTATTTTATTAAAGAGAGGTTATCGGTATGAATTCCATTACATTTAATGTAATTTGAACTCCATAATAGCATATTTTTTAAAAGGGAGAGTGGCAGTGATTAAATCCTTTGTGGGGGGGAAAAATCTTCTTTGAGGTATATTGTGCACCTAATTTTTGATCAAGGCAACTGTTACAAATGTTAATAAAAGCTAGTGAATATGAAACCAATATCCTTGCCATTTCTTTGATTAATTTCTTGTTAAGCTTTGGAATTTGAAGGGCTTCACTAATAACTCTAACGCTTTGGAAATTTCATCTGACAGCCTCACTAGGTACCCTCTGAGTGAGGGTAGCTTCCCCGCCGTCTTGAAAGAGGCGGTGGTGAGGCCCCTCCTCAAGAAGCCTGCCTTGGACCCAGCTGTATTAAACAACTTTCGTCCTGTCTCCAACCTTCGCTTTCTTGCGAAGGTTGTTGAGAGTGTGGTGGCGCATCAGCTCCCTCTGGTCCTGGATGAAGCGGATTATCTAGACCCGTACCAATCGGGTTTCAGGCCCGGGCACAGCACGGAGACGGCATTGGTTGCGCTGGTGAATGATCTCTGGAGGGCTCGGGACAGGGGATATTCCTCTGTCCTAGTCCTATTAGACCTCTCGGCGGCTTTCGATACCATCGACCATGGTATCTTGCTGCGGCGTCTCAGGGGATTGGGAGTGGGAGGCACAGTTTTACAGTGGTTCTCCTCCTATCTCCAGGGACGTTCGCAGTCGGTGTTGGCAGGAGGACAGAGGTCGACTGCGAGGTCTCTCATTTGTGGAGTTCCTCAGGGGTCGGTCCACTCGCCTCTCCTGTTCAACATCTACATGAAACCGCTGGGTGAGATCATTCGTGGCTTTGGAGTTGGGTATCATCAGTATGCTGATGATACCCAACTTTTCCTTTCGACCCCAAACCACCCCAGTGATGCCCTCAACGTGATGTCCCGGTGCCTGGAGGCGGTTCGGGTCTGGATGGGGAGGAACAGACTCCAACTCAACCCCGACAAGACTGAGTGGCTTTGCATACCTTCATCCCGGGTTTATTCGGATGTTCCACCTCTGGCTATGGGGGGTGAACTATTACCCCCCGTAGATAGGGCTCGCAACTTGGGAGTCCTCCTAGATTCACGGCTCACCTTGGAAGACCATATAGGAGCTGTGACTAGGGGGGCCTTCGCCCAGGTTCGCCTGGTGCGCCAGTTGCGGCCCTATCTTAGCCGGGATGATTTATGCACGGTCACTCATGCGCTCGTGTCCTCTCGTCTGGACTACTGCAACGCTCTCTACATGGGGCTGCCCTTGAGGACCACCCGGAAGCTCCAACTGGTACAGAATGCAGCCGCGAGAGTTGTGTTGGGAGTCTCCCGATACTCCCACGTTACACCGCTGCTCCGTGAGCTGCATTGGTTGCCAGTTGTCTTCCGGGTGAGATTCAAGGTAC
This sequence comes from Vipera ursinii, assembly GCF_947247035.1. Taxonomy (NCBI): domain Eukaryota; kingdom Metazoa; phylum Chordata; class Lepidosauria; order Squamata; family Viperidae; genus Vipera; species Vipera ursinii. Next base: position 157,473,301 of record NC_139516.1, on the reverse strand, counting down.
TGGTAACAGTGTTTAAAGCCCTTCATGGCATGGGGCCGGAGTACCTTAGGGAACATCTGCTGCCGGCATCAAGCTCCCTGCGCCCTGTGCGTTCCCACAGAGAGGGCCTCCTCAGGGTGCCACCGATCAGAGAATGTCGATTGGTGGCCCCCAGGGGGAGATCCTTCTCTGTGGGCGCTCCGGAGCTGTGGAACCAGCTACCGGTTGAGCTCCGGATGGCGCCCGATCTTCGCTCCTTTCGTCGCGATCTCAAGACGTTTCTGTTTGTTCAAGCCGGCCTAGCCTGATGGGGATTGGTGGGGTTTTTTAATTTTGTGCTTTAATTTTAACTAGGTGTTTTAGAATTTTATTCCAACTGTTTTAATATGGGCAATTATTTAATCTTGTTTTAATGTTTGTATTTAGTATTTTATTCTGCCCTGTGAACCGCCCTGAGTCCTCAGGGAGAAGGGCGGTATATAAATATTATTAAATTAAATTAAATTAAATTAGGTAGACCAGACATAAAATCAACACCAAAGGATGTCTACAACTTATATATTTACATTAGCTATAAAAATCTCCATCATGGTCATCTCCCTTATTCTCTATACCAGTGATGGCGAACCTTTTAGACACCGAGTGCCCAAACTCCAACCCAAAACCCGCTTATGTATTGTTGGGTGCTGGGTGGGCGTGGCCCATTGGGTGGGTGTGGCCCATTGGGTGGGCGTGGCCCATTGGGTGGGTGTGGCTGTGGTTGTAATGGCAGACTGGGTGGGACTAAAAAGTTCAGTCAATCAATTCCAACTTCGTGAGATTTTTTTCCTCGCAAGAAGTTGAAAATGATTGATTGAACCTTGGTTTTTTTGCACACGGCGGTGGAGGCCTAAAGCGAAAACGTTTTATAAAACCCAGCTGAAGGCCTAGGACTGGGGCGATGGCGCATGTGCCCACAGAGAGGGCTCTGCATGCCACCTGTGGCATGCATGCCATAGGTTTGCCACCACAGCTCTATACCATATCTCTTCCAGAATCCTAACTCTCTTTTGAGTTTCAGAGCCCACAGCCTTGTTTGTGTCCTTGGTTTCAATATGCTAGAAGATGTTATCAAATACAGATTAGGCAAGATCTGGCTCAAAACAGTAACTGTGAGAGGGACATTGCAGTCCTAGTGAACGATTACTTAACTATGAGCCAGCAGTGTGCAGCAGCAGCCAAAAAAGCTAATACAATCTTGGGCTGTATAAACAGAGGCATAAAATCAAGATCACGCAAAGTATTAGTGCCGCTTTAAAAACCCTAGCAAGACAACACCTGGAATACTGCAACCAGTTTTGGTCACCATACTACAAAAAAGATGTTGAGACTTTGGAAAAAGTTCCAAGAAGAGCAACTAAGATGATCAAAGGCCTGGAGACTAAAATATATGAAAAATGGCTGCAGGATTTGTGTTTGGCTAGTCTAAAGAAAAGAAGAAATAGGAGTGATATGATAGCAGTATTCCAGTATTTGAGGGGCTGCCACAAAGAAGAGGGGGTCAAATTATTCTCTAAAGCACCAGAATGTAAGGCAAGAAGTAATGCTTGAAAACTAATCAAAGAGAAAAGCAACCTGGAATTAAGGAGGAACTTTCTAACAGTGAGGACAATTAACCAGTGGAACAGCTGGCCTTCAGAAATCACGGGCGCTCAATCACTGGAGATTTTTAAGAAGAGATTAGACAGTCACTTATTTGAAATGGTATAGGTTTCCCTGCATGAGCAGGGGGCTGGACTAGAAGATCTTCCAGCTTCTATTCTATTCTATTCTATTCTATTCTATTCTATTCTATTCTATTCTATTCTATTCTATTCTATTCTATTCTATTCTAGTCTATTCTAGTCTAGTCTAGTCTAGTCTAGTCTAGTCTAGTCTAGTCTATTCTTGACCTATCTCACTTGCTTTTCAATATATTTAGCTGAGATTGCATTAGCTATTGCATGAGCTGGAGCTTGACTTTACTTGTGACATAATGAGTCATAATAATAACTGTACATTATTTTGAGAAATGAAATTTATCACAGTGAACCAACAATTTGGGTCCTTATCAGAGACTTTTTCTATACCTATCTTGTTACTGAAAGAAAAAAAAAGAAACAAATAGGAATGTGGAACTCTCAATGTTTTTGGGGGTTTTTTTGGCCCCAAGATATCACCATAAATGTAATGGAATCAAAATATGACAAGTTTTCCCCCACTTAGGATTATAAAATAGAGCTTAATGATCTCCATGAGTTACAATTTTTCCCTATTTTTGCCAACAAAGGAAGAACAGATTATATGTTTTCTTTCAGCATCCCCTTTATAGCCCAATTCAGTTCCACTTAAAAAACCACATTTTTAAATGTTTTTTTATGTAGTCAAACACTTTGAACACACACAAATTCAAGATAAAACATGAAAAAAGAATAAAAAGTACAAAACGTATAAATAAAACACAGATTTTCAAATGTCATAGTTGTAACTTTGTTAAATATAATCACTTGTAATATTACATTATGCAGTTAATCTCTGTAGATCTTCAGCCAAAAATGAGTATAAAAAACATGGTCTATACAGTTTGAATTACCAAATGGAATTGTACACTATATTAAGTTCAGACCATATTACTAAACATTTATTCTGTGTAATGTATTTATTTATTTATTTATTTATTTATTTATTCATTTATTTGTGTCTTTGAGTCAGTGTTGATTCCTGCCAACTGCTGGAACTAGATTTTCTTGGCAAAATTTTCAGAAGTGGTTTGCTACTTGCCTTTTTTCCTAAACTGGAGAGTGAGCAACTGACAATAAGCCAGGTCCGTGACCTTGGGTCAGTCACTGTCTCAGCCCCAGCAAGGAGGAAATGGCATTCTGAAGTCTTGCCAAGAAAGCTGCAGGGATTTGTCCAGTTGCCAGGAGTCAAAACTAACTTGGAGGCACTATATATCTTTAAACAGTGGTGTCCTTTATTCTTGAACTTGATTCTCAAATCCAGTCATCTTAGCTATGAGAATTAGATCAAAGTGCAGTTTTACAATGCCCCCAAAACAAACAAAGGGCCTGATTGAAAATATCAGTATGGCAGTACAGTACCTGCACAGAGAGTGAGAGAGCCGAGGATCAAAATATATTTGAACAGCAAACGTTGTTCAAGTTGCCTGTACATTTTTGAAGGGTTTTTAACTGTTTATATTTTGAAGAAGAATCTCAGCACGCTTTGCCGTCTGTGCTGGTAGAGTCTAATGTGCCACAGCAGTGATTCAGTGTCTGAAAAGGTCATGAAGATTTGAGCATTGTTTTGTTCTAGGTTTTGGGTGAGTACAAGTCTTCAGACAGCACAGACAGCCTGAGTCATTTAATATCTATTATTTTCCATTAATTTTGCAGCGCCATTACTAGATGAAGTCTTCTGAAGTGAGGTTTTTCTCCTAGATAGTTGGGCTGTTTAAGATCTGACTGCTGATCAAGATTGAGAGTTTTTGGCTATTCTGAACTTAGTTTGTAACTGGAATGATTTGTATTTCTACTTTAGAAGAATTCCCCTCTCCAAATCCAACATTTGTCTTAAAAGTAATTGCTTTGATTTTTAAGAAGAAACATTCAGTTTTAAATGAAACAGTAATAAGGCAATATCTTGTTATGGTAACTTATGAAACAGTGACAAGGCAAAATAAGAATATTTATACAAATGAACTGCAAAACAAAATAGAAAAATACTTTTATCACATCACCTCATCCTTCATGTGAGCTTTGTAGTTTGAACTCTGTCTTTAGATCCAGCTTTCTGATCCAGCTTTTATATGCCTATTTTATTTATTTATTTGAGTTTGAGCGGCATGGTGGCCTAGAAGAGAAGCTCTTGCCTCACAATCAAGACCTGTGAGTTTGATCCTACGTAGCGGCAGATTTTTCTCTCTCTGGGCGCAAACAGAAAATATCTCCTGTGAGCTCTGCATAAGCATCAGGAAGGACATCCAGCCAGTAAACGCTCAGCTCCATTCAGTAGCCATGACTCCACCCTGATACAAGGAATTATAGTGTTGTTAAAAGAAAGAATATTTATTTATTTAAGTTATATATCCTGTATTTAATTAGTACAACACATGGTGAGGTGCATAATATTCCCTCCCCCTATTTCTTTCACAACAATAATCTTGTGAGGTGAGTTGGACTGAAAGTGAGTGTCGTTGCCAAATGTATTGAGCTGGCTTCTGTGTCTAAAGGACGACTTCCTTGTTATTTGTCCCCTGCTGTAATTATTAAACCAACTGGCTCCCAAGAATATGTGGTATCTATTTATAATATTTTAATATATTAATATATTCCATACATATTTGTTACATAGCAAAGAAAACCTCAGAACAAATAGGAAGCTCAGGTGACATGAAAGTTTAGTATTCACATATGTGCTAACTTTATGTACCACTGCAAAAACAAATATTTGTGTGCCTAGATTATTTTACAGCAATAAGAAAATTTGCATTTTTCTTCAGCATTTTAAAGTGATTCAAAATTAACTTGTAAAGCATATTTAATTTACTCCTGGCCTCCAGGGCTGAAAGATTCTAATCAATATTGTTGTAGAATTCAGTGCTAATTGATTTATTGTTCAATAAAAGGAATGGGAGCTGGTTTGGAAGTTCAATATTTTGCTAGATAAAGGGAAATGGCGGGAGTTCAGTGAAGATTGTCAATTAGATCATATTGGCATTATGGCATGAATGGTTCTAATTTATAGTTCTAGCTTATTGCTGTAGATTTAATATGCTGTTCAAAAAGAACATGGATGAAATTTGAACAAAAACTTATATCGAAAGGGTGAGGGCTTTATTTTATGTAGGCATGTATCTGTTGGACAGATCAATGAGTATAAGCCGTAAATCTATGTATATTTCTTTATTTGGATCTGTATAAATCTGAGTACCAGGTATCAGCATAATGAGAACTAGTTAGATTAGCCTTTTCCAACCTTATCTGTTATAAATATGTTAGGACTAACATTTCCAGAATTCCCAGCCACCTTCAAGACGTCTGGTAACTTCCACTCCTACAAAAATATATTGACAACCTCTTGCATTCTATCAGAATAAGTTGGTTTGCAATTTGGGGATTGAGCATAGATACAATTGTAAATAGAAGGGATTTGCTCCAGTGTTGCTGGTGCACCAGAAGCTGTCTTATAGTACAGTAGCCAGTACAGTAATTCAACAATGCAAGCTTTCAATTTGATTACTACAGTACCTTCTACATTGAGTTGCCTTTGAAGACTATTTAGAAACTAGAGCAGCTGATGTGTTAAGCACTACCTATTAGCCTTCCACAGTAGATAGATTCAACTAGAAAACCAAAGTCAAACTTAATATTATTTTTATTATATAGTAACAGAATCTTGCAGGTATGAATGAGCTTCCCTGCTCCCTCCCTTTATTTTCATGAGAACTAGGGAGGGTCATGTCTGAAATGCTTTCTCAATTTACATTTCTGCCTCGGTCTCATATTTCTTTTACCTGATTGTTGTGCTGGGATAGCTGTTCTTTCTCTTGTTCCTCGAGATTTTACCTTTTTCCCATTACATTACAGGAGACAAAGAACATACAATACTGGTATTGTGACCTTTTGGTTGCTGGTTAATTTCTGGATACAGTTTAAAGTACAATTTAGGAAGTAAAGAGCAAATGAAACCAAGGAAAGATGCTTTTCACTGAAAATAATGGTACTTTGGAATACCATCTGCAGGGAAGTCAGAGTAAGGTCCCCATCCCCTATTATTGTGTAAATTTGTGATTGTGCTGTCTCCTTTTATTTTTATTTTCCTGTCTTTTCTGTTTCTGTCTAAAGGTACTAAATTTAGATTCTAAATAGCCAACAACATTGAAGCTATATTAGATGATAGTGCTAGATCTTAAGGATGAATTTCCAGAATGACATAAATAATAACCTTCTTTGCCGAGGCCTTTGAATAGCAGTTCAAAAACTGCTGTTGCTGGGCACTCAAGAATATATTTATGCCAAGTGTGATGAACCAGATGAAAGAAACACATATTTGTCAGAAACAACTCCAGGTGTTTCTTATGTGCCCTATTTTCAGTCTTTTATAATTTACAGTGAAAATCTATTCTTGTGACTTTCTCATAATGCAGAAACCATAATTTTCACATTAATTCATTTCATTTCAGTTTCAGCTACTACCCGCTCAGCTCTGCTAAAGCCATGTTTTAAAATCAGTTTTGCAAGCAACTGAAATTGTGACAGCATTTAGATTTATATACCGCTCCATGGTGCTTTACAGCATTTTCTAGATGGGTGTATAATGTCAGCTTTACTTACATATTGCCCTCAATAATCTGGGTTCTCATTTTACTGACCTCGGAAGGATGGAAGGCTGAGTCAACCTTGAGCCTGTCAGGATTGAACTGCAGGCTGTGGATAGAGTTTGCCTACAGTACTGCACTTTATCACTGTGCCACTAGGGTACCTATAAGGCCAAAGATAGGGCCAAAGATATTTGCTGACTGCAGCATAGTGCTGGCATTGGGGTTCATCACCCAAATTTGTGCAGTGTGTTCAGTTTAAGGTAGCTAAAAAGGTTCTATTAAGATAGGAATCATTTTCAAGGAAACAGTTATATATGATGGTGAAAGTTTGTTCTCCGAGTTGTGGGTTGTCTTCGGAACATTTCATTAGCAGGCTAGGTAATATCTTCAGTGGTATTGAACACTCAGAAAATAATCCACCAGCTCGGAGAACGAACCTGCACCCTCATCCTACACCCATTTTTTTTTAATTCCATTTATATCCCGCCCTTCTCCGAAGACTCAGGGCGGCTTACAAGCTGAGCAGTAGCCTTCATTCTATGTATATGCCTGCTTATTAGGGCTTTCATACACCCCCCAAGCGGCATTATTACAAAGTCAGCTTAATTGCCCCCAACAATCTGGGTCCTCATTTTACCTACCTCGGAAGGATGGAAGGCTGAGTCAACCTTGAGCCTGGTGGGATGCGAACCTGCACTAATTGCAAGCAGCTGGTGTTACTTAAGGAGGCATTAGCCCACTGCTCCACCATGCTACAGTTATTCACCCTATTGTGTATTCTGTGTATTCCCTTCTTACATTGTACTGTTAAATGATAAAGTATTAATTATCCTAATTCTAGAAATAATAATGCTGGCATAGAAGTGTGTGCTACTGTCGTATCACCCAAAACGTATAGTGGGAAGGCAGTTTCTATATTGTATATTCCTTTTACCATTAAATTTATAAAGAGAACCTCAACTGTGATTGCTTGCTTGTGTGTTCATGATGTGTGTTCATGTGATGTGCATCACACTGTATGAAGTGGTTGTTCTCAGCTAATCCAGGCCTTAGTTGATTAGGGCAGCAAAGCTTGGCTGCACATGTGGAGTTTCTTCAAGCAGATTATTTGTTGCAGCTAAAATTATAGAAAAGGGAGTAACATAAAGAAAGGTCATGTTCATATAGATAAAAATGGGTAGAGTAACAACAGTATTTTAAAATTCAAATGAACAGAAAGTTTGGCAAACAGCTTTGCTGTTTAAAATCTTACATATTGCTTTAAAATGCATAGAAGCTGGAAAATAAACTGCTTTTTCATTAAAAAAAATGAAACAATATCCTTCCATTTCCATACATAAGGCGGATTCAATCTAGTCAACTTCATTTGCCACACAGTAATAATGATAACTGGATTGTTTGAATTCTAATCCCTTAAAATGCAATGACCCTATGTAGCATCAGACAATTCATAATAATTCATTGAAGAGAAGCAGAAAACTGTGCTGCTATATTATGGTTGTTGTTGTTAGCTGCGAAGTCTCTGTCCAACCCATCGCGACCCTATGGACAACGTTCCTCCAGGCCTTCCTGTCCTCTACCATCTTCTGGAGTCCATTTAAGCTCACGCCTACTGCTTCAGTGACTCCATCCAGCCACCTCATTCTCTGTCGTCCCCTTCTTTTCTTGCCTTCAATCTTTCACAGCATTAGGCTCTTCTCCAGTGTCCTTCCTTCTCATTAGGTGGCCAAAGTATTTGAGTTTTAGCTTCAGGATCTGTCAGGGTTGATCTCCTCTAGGACTGACTGGTTTGATCACCTTGCAGTCCAAGAGACTCGCAGGAGTCTTCTCCAGCACCATAGTTCAAAGGCCTCAATTCTTTGGCACTCAGCTTTTCTTATAGTCCAGCTTTCACAGCCATACATTGCAACTGGGAAAACCATAGCCTTGACTATATGCACTTTTGTTGACATGGTGATGTCTCTGCTTTTTAGTGTGCTGTCTAGATTTGCCATGGCTTTCCTCCCTAGGAGCAAGCATCTTTTAATTTCTTGGCCACAGTCCCCATCTGCAGTGATCTTGGAGCCCAGGAAAATAAAATCTGTCACTAACTCCATTTCTTCCCCATCTATTTGCCAGGAATTGAGAGGGCTGGATGCCATGATCTTGGTTTTCTTATTGTTAAGTTTCAAGCCAACTTTTGCACTCTCCTTCTTCACCCGCAACAAGAGGCTCTTTAGTTCCTCTTCACTTTCTGCCATTAGAGTGGTATCATCTGCATATTTTAGGTTGTTGATATTTCTCCCGGTAATCTTAATTCCAACTTTTGATTCATCTAGACCTGCCTTTGTCATGATGTGCTCTGCATATAAGTTAAATAGGCAGGGCGACAGTATACAGCCTTGCTGGACTCCTTTCCCTATTTTGAACCAATCAGTGGTTCCATGTCCAGTTCTCACTGTTGCTTCTTGGCCCACATGTAGGTTTCTCAAGAGAGAAATAAGATGGTCTGGTACACCCATCTCTTTAAGTACTTGCCACAGTTTGTTATGATCCACACAATCAAAGGCTTTAGCATAGTCAATGAAGCAGAAGTAGATGTTTTTCTGGAACTCTCTAGCTTTCTCCATGATCCAGCATATGTTGGCAATTTGATCTCTAGTTTCTCTGGCTCTTTGAAATCCTGCCAGTACTTCTGGTAGTTCTCGATCCACATACTGCTGGATTCTAGCTTGTAGGATTTTAAGCATAACTTTACTATCATGAGAAATAAGTGCAATGGTGCGATAGTTTGAACATTCTTTGGCACTGCCTTTCTTTGGAATTGGAATGTAAACTGATCTTTTCCAATCCTGTGGCCACTGTTGAGTTTTCCAAATTTCCTGGCAAATTGAGTGTAGCACTTTTACTTCATCGTCTTTTAAGATTTTGAATAGCTCAGCTGGAATACTGTCACCTCCACTAGCTTTGTTGTTGCTCAGCTTTTCTAAGGCCCACTTCACTTCACATTCTAGGATGTCTGGCTCGAGGTCAGTGACCACCTCATTGTAATTGTCAGGGACATTAAGCTCATTCTTGTATAGTTCTTCTGTGTAATTTTGCCCCCTTTTCTTAATCTCTTCTGCCTCTGTTAGGTCCCTACCATTTTGGTCCTTTATCATGCCCATTTTTGCATGAAACGTTCCCTTCATCTCTCCAATTTTCTTGAAAAGATCTCTGGTTCTCCCTATTGTATTGTTTTCTTCTATTTCTTTGCACTGTTCATTTAATAAGGCATTCTTATCTCTTCTAGCTATTCTCTGGAATTCTGCATTCAATTGGGCGTATCTTTCTTTTTCTCCCTTGCCTTTCGCTTCCCTCCTTTCCTCAGCTATTTGCAAAGCTTCCTCAGACAGCCATTTTGCTTTCTTGCATTTCTTTTTCTTTGGGATGGTTTTGGTTGCTACCTGTTGTACAGTGTTGCGAACCTCTGTCCATAGTTCTTCAGGCACTCTGTCTATCAGATCTAATTCCTTAAATCTATTTGTCACCTCTACTGTATATTCAACAGGGATATGATTTAATTCATACCTGAGTGGCCTAGTGCTTTTCCCTACTTTCTTCAGTTTAAGCCTAAGAAGCTCATGGTCTGAGCCACAGTCAACTCCTGGTCTTGTTTTTACTGACTGTATAGAGCTTCTCCATCTTTGGCTGCAGAGCATATAGTCAATCTGATTTCTGTGTTGGCCGTCTGGTGATGTCCATGTGTAGAGTCGTCTCTTGGGTTGTTGGAAAAGAGTGTTTGCTGTGACCATTGTATTCTCTTGACAAAATTCTATCAGCCTGTGCCCTGCTTCATTTTGTACTCCAAGGCCAAACTTGTCTGTTATTTCTTTGTCTGTGTTAGTTCTATAAGGTGCTGTAGGGCTTCAGAGAACTGGTCAATTTCATCCTCTTCAGCACTGGTGGTTGGGGCATAGACTTGGATTACTGTGATATTGAATGGTTTGCCTTGGATTCTGTCATTCTGTCATTTTGAGGATTGTATCCCAGTATTACTTTTCCTACTCTTTTTTTTACTATGAAGGCTACTCCATTTCTTCTGAGGGATTCTTGCCCACAGTAGTATACCTGATGATCATCTGAATTAAATTCACCCATTCCTGTCCATTTTAGTTCGCTGATACCTAAGATGTCGATGTTCAGTCTTGTCATCTCTTGTTTGACCACGTCCAGCTTTCCTTGATTCATGGATCTTACATTCCAGGTTCCTATGGAGAAAAAGGCTTTACAGCATCGGACTTTCCTTTCACCACCAGACACATCCACAGCTGAGCGTCCTTTCGGCTTTGGCCCAGTCGCTTCATTCTTTCTGGCGCTACTAGTACTAGCCCTCTGCTTTTCCCCAGTAGCATATTGGACACCTTCCGACCTGAGGAGCTCATCTTCCAGCATCATATCGTTTTGCCTTTTGGTACTGTCCATAGGGTTTTCATGGCAAAGATACTGGAGTGCGTTGTCATTTCCTTCTCTAGTGGATCACGTTTTGTCAGAACTCTCTGCTATGACCTTTCCGTCTTGGGTGGCCCTGCACGGTATAGCTCATAGCTTCATTGAATTACGGAAGCCCCTTCGCCATGACAAGGCAGTAATCCAGTAAGAGGATATTATGGTAAAGAAAGGCTATCATAGAGAGAAAGAAATAATTGCTAGAAAAGCTTCTTTTCTAAGTGTGTTTTTCTCTTTTCTATAGGTCTAGCCCAGGGGTAGGCAACCTCGGCTCTTTTATGACTCGTGGACTTCAATTCCCAGAATTCCTGTGGCAGCTGGCTCAGGAACTCTGGGAGTTGAAGTCCACGAGTCATAAAAGAGCCGAGGTTGCCTACCCCTGGGCTAGCCTATCTTTGACCAGCATACACCTATATAAATATAGCTGCTCCAAGTAGTATTAGCCCAAACCTGCTAATGTGGCTTGTGGGTAATTTAAAACAAAATCTCATAAATATAATATTGCAAAAACATTTTGCATATTTAATCATCCTATCTGAGTAGTTGGATTTATAAATAAGAGATTAACAAAAGAGATAGGACTTGGGCAAATGCTGTTGTTTGATTTTCTTTTTTATTGGCCCTTTTATATATATAATTTTTGTCATCTTTTAAAGAAATTGTGCCAGAAAACATTCTGAATATATTCACAGTGCTCCAGTTGGAAAATACCCTTGATTTTGAAGAAGCAACAAGTAGTGTCCTTTAGGAATTAAGATAAATGTCTTAAACCCTTGTTGCTGTTTTAATATTACAACTTGGTACTAAACAAGGATTCTATAACGGAGTCAGTTCTGTCTTGTGGTAATCACATTTTTATGTAATGCTAGAAGAAAGCACACTAGAGATTAAAAAAAGAATTCAGTTGAGAAAAATATATTCTTTTTATTGGGAGGTTTCATATTGTTAATTTTTTAAGGCCTTTCCCAACAGGCTACAACTGGACTTTTATATAATTGTCATAGTATATGTGATCACAGCATAATTAATATATTGATTGTTGCGGTAATTGTGGTTGTTATCTAAGTTGTCATTTCTTCCTGCAGTGACTTAAGCCAATCATACTGAATGATTAGGACATGGCTATGGGGTTCTTCTGCACTATTATGATATTGCCCTTATTTCTAATAGTGTGTGCCTGTCTATCTACTGAAATGTATATGCCAGATAGTGTTCTGATTTGATTTATTTGAAAGACTTTGTACTAGCAAATTAAGGCTTCATTTTTCTGCTTTCTCTAGTATTTTATTGTAGATGACTTTAAACTAAAATACACATTAAGCAGAATGAATGAGAAAGAACTTGATAGAAGGGATGATACTATCTCTAGCTCAGGCTTTTTATGGGGAATAATGAAAACATCAAAATAAGAAAACATTGGTAGATTAAGTTCCTCTTTATATGGAATATTCCTTTTTTTTCCTTTCTTTTTTCTATGAAGGAGGCCATTCTGCTTCTGTATCATTGCTTAATTCTGTTGCACTTCATTGCCACAACCAGATTCCTTCTTCTTATTCTTTCTTACATAAACAAGCAAGTATGCATTTGTTGTTATATATTTTCAATACATTTTTAATTATAGAAAGATAATGTGTAAGTATTCAATACCCAATTATTCAACCAAAATCCAGTTTCTTAAGTGTGGTCCTAGGACCCTGGGGTACCTCAATATCCTCACAGGGATCAACAAAATCAAAATTATTTGCTGTACTATGTTGAAAAATAATGCAGTATTAAAATTCATTCAAAAAGTCTTGCGAAGGAGTAGTGGCAATGAATGCATCAATTTTAATTTTTAATATAATAAATATAACCCATGCAAACAAAATAAAGTTCTTTTAGGGTCCTTCATAATTTTTGAAAGTAGTAAAGGGTCCTGAGAGGAAAAAAAGGTTTAAGAATTATTGCTTTAGATGACTTACTTATGGTCACACATATTTTCAACTTGGAAAAATAATTTCCATAATGTTTATGACAAATGTGTTCGCTAGACTCCAGTATACTTTGGCATAACAGCACACAGCACTAAGAAATGAATTTATTTAGATACAGAGCCTAAGGCTGATAATTTTGGAATGGTAAATCACTCAAGTATTAATATTTCCTTAATTTTAACAGAGAAAATGTGTGTATCCCAGACATGTCAAACACAAGGCCCGGGGGCCAGATCCGGCCCGTGAAGTGGTTTCATGCGGCCCACGAAGCCATCCTGGAAACAGTGAGGGAACGGCCCCCACTGCCTTGGCCCTGGCCCAGAGACCCTCCTGGGCCAGAGAGCCTCAGATCTGTCCCACTCCTGCCCGGACCCCCATAGGCACCCTTGATGCCAATGATGTAGAGCTGGCCATGCCCACCCAGTAGGCCATACGCACTCTAGCCACGCCCACCCAGTAGGCCACACCCACCCAGGCCACACCCACCCGGCCCCCTGAGGGCAACCGCAATGCTGATGCGGCCCTCAATGAAATTGAGTTTGACACCCCTGGTGTATCCTATATGCAGAACACAAATCTTATTGTGGTAAACCTGGAAATAAATCACTGACATCAGACGCTGGGTGGGCATCCATCCATTCACTAATTTTTCTCAAATATATTTTATTCTTTTATGTCTGTTAAATAAAAAGAAACTGTTTTTTGAGAAATTCTCACCAAAAAATGTGTTATTTGGGACTAAAGAAGGAAATACTGAAATTATTCATAGAGTATTCCACCAATTATTGCTAATCAGTTGAGGTAAATCAAATCATGGGTTTTTTCAAGACAGAAGTTTCAGTCTGTCTGTACATTTGTGGCCTATATCAATAGCTGAAAACCTATCACAGATGTGTAGCCTTACAAGCAGGTTGTTCTATGTCTTATATAACATAGAATGCATATTATTCTATACTCAATTCTTGGTTTAATTATAAGGAATGAATCTTGAATTTTAATTAATATTATTTCATTAGGATTTTCAGTCTTATAAATACATTTATACAGAATATACTGTGTATTTTTTTTAAAATGCAGGAATACTTGAGTGATACAAACTGTTGCAACACTGAATGGCTTAATATAAATATATCAAATTTACTAGTCATAAACTAGAAAATAATTCTTTCAAATAACATAATTTTATATAAATGATTTTTGGAGCAGGATTGGATTCAGAGAATTTTCAGTTTCTGTTGCAGACAATCTTGGTCATATACATAATCAAAGGGGACAATGCAAAGTAAATTGTATTTTCTTCATTGGCTTAAAATGATTGTCCTTGAAAGAAAATATTTCAAATACTCAAAAATTAGAATAAAAATCTGCAAATTTCAGATATTTATTTTTCTATAGCCTACTTTTGTTACATGAATGTCTAGCATAGTCCAGACCTTCAAAGCCATGTATAATCCAAATGTGTTGACATAACTTCTATAATATTCAGTGTGCTATGGATGATGGATTTTGTATTTCAATTCATCTAAGAGGAGATAAAGTTGAGAAAAGCTGATATCCAAGTAATTAGGTTGCCGCATTCCATTCCGTTTCTTATTAATTCAGATTTATAGAAGAAGTGATATAGTTTATACATTCCTTAGCAAGTAACAGGTTAGAGCTAGTTCAAGGTGCTACCCAACACTGCATGCACTTATGTAAGCCTCAGTGCTTGTGTTGTGACCACACAGTGCATTTATTTACTTAAATAATGAAGTCATCTGATTCTAAATAGCTCTGGGTAGCTCACATTTTAAAAGCAAGGAGGAAAAAAAACTAAAACATGCACATCCAAAAGATAAAACCATACATAACAAAAGAGAACAACATACAGAGGCTCAGCCACTTACTTACCCAAATACTTTCTGAACATCATCAGGGTATAAATTCATGAATCTTTGGGTGGGTGCTATTTTAAAAGGACAGGTATTATGAAAGAGGAGGCACGCTTCCTCAATCACAGTAGAAGGCACTATTTAACTGAGGTGCTTTGGAGCATATTCACTCTGCCTGATCTTATCAAATAGGCACAAACAATCTTATGACAGACCTTGAACTGCACCCTGATGCCTACTGGAGGCCAGAGCGGCTCATGGAACAGGAATATCACTGCCAGCCCAAGTCATTGCATTTTAGACCAGTTATAGCTTCCAAAGTCTTCAAAGGTAGCTTCATGTAGAGTAAGGTAAAGGTAAAGGTTTCCCCGCACATGCATGCTAGTTGTTTCCAACTCTAGGGGCCGGTGCTCATCTCCGTTTCAAAGCCGAAGAGCCAGCGCTTGTCCGAGGACATCTCCGTGGTCATGTGGCCGGCATGACTAGACGCCAAAGGCGCACAAAATGCTGTTACCTTCCCACCGGAGTGGTCCCTATTTTTCTACTTGCATTTTTACATGCTTTCGAACTGCTAGGTTGGCAGAAGCTGGGACGAGTAACAGGCACTCACTCTGTTGTGCGGCACGCGGGATTTGACCCGCCAAACTGCCGACCATATGATCGACAAGCTCAGCGTCCTAACCCACTGAGCCACCGCGTCCCTGGTAGAGTGCATTGTAATAATTCAATATTTTATTAGTTCCTTCCCTTTCCACATATCTTTCTATTTATGTCTGCAGTTTTGTGAAATGGGATTTTTAATATTATTTATGGCTATCAATATGATTTGTCCTCATCACTTCTTATAATTCAGAATTCACTTCCTTTAACCTTATTAGTTTTTCTTCTGGTAAATGGGTATTTTATAGCCACAACCACTATAAGAATATCCGTGACACATTTTTGTAACATTAAATAGGCCCACCAGCTGTTCAGAAAAATGTTTGAGATGTGGATCTACCACTTTTTCCTTAAAGAATCCCTCCAGGAAAGCTAACTGTGAAACAGAGCAACAATTTGGGAAAAGACGCATTAAGAAAAACGTTTAGAGAATGAAATGTAGCATCAATTGTTATGTATTTCTGTGCTTTTAAAATATTAATATATGTATCCCTTCTTTCTTCTTCTTTCTAAACATCAGAAATATGAAGGAACATTTATTTTCATTTTAGAATAGGAGTATTAAAAAGGAAAAATAAATTGCTGGGATGCATTTATTTAGGGAGCCATTTGGATTTTATTGGAAAGAATTTCCACCCAATTTAACAAAATAATTTTCTTTACAGAACTGTAAATAGCAATTAAAATAGTGTTGGATAGACACTAATACACATTTCCTGCATAAACAGAACCAGGGAAATAGGCTTAGCTCACATAATTTGAGTGCATTTGCATGGAATGTTCAAATGTCAGTCTGATGGTCTTCAAAGAAAATAATGGGGAAATAAGGCTATACCTTTCAAATAATTGGCCTAGTTAGTGTGGAGGCACTGCTAGGAAGAACATAATCAAAATTTGAAATAAAATAACCTCATTGGCTCAGTTTCATAGAGTGTAAAACAACTAGATTATTTTGATTTGATAAAGTACACAGTTTGTGGCTTTTTATTCCAAATAGAGTGAAGGTAAAACATTTGCCAATTTCATTTTTCTGTTATCTAAACTAAAAACAGAATGTTCCCTTTACAAGAAAGTAAGGCATATTAGCTTGA
This sequence comes from Vipera ursinii, assembly GCF_947247035.1. Lineage (NCBI taxonomy): Eukaryota > Metazoa > Chordata > Lepidosauria > Squamata > Viperidae > Vipera > Vipera ursinii. The sequence goes on along the minus strand of NC_139516.1, from coordinate 157,456,920 downwards.
AATATATAAGAACATGTATACTAATGCATCCTTTTATTTCTAATCAGAAACAAGAGAAACATCAGACAAAGTTTCATCTTTACTTGTTACATGTTTAATAGGTTGTCACGACTGCTAAAACCAAATCAGTATTCCTTGCTCCTAGTTAGTTATTAGGTTGGTATTGTTGGAGCATTTGTAAACATAAATTCTTTGTAAACATAAACTCTCTTCAGGTAGTCCTCAACTTACAATTGGTTGTTTATTTGTTTAATTGCAGCAACAATGGCCCCATCCATAAGCACTTTGCAGCCAGGATAAAACATCACACTGCCCCACCCCAGTTCACATGACCATATTTCAGGGGCTTGGCAAAGTTTCCATTCACAACTAGTTGCCAACTGTCCTGTGATCACATGATTACCATTTGTAATTTTCAATGCTGGCTTCCCCAGAAGGTCCAATGGTTAAGCTTGCAAATCTGGCAAAAATGTGAATCAATGTCATTGTTGTGATCAGTTTCCCCAGTGGGATGAGGATAAGATCCAGACCTCACAGGTATGTCTTGATTTTTCCAGTCATTTAACAACTGCAACTGGGAGAACTAGGATTGTGGAAGTTAAGACAAAGCAGCCACATGGTGCCTTGCTTAAGAAGCTCTTTGCTCAATGAGACAGATTCTGGTCCCATTTGTGATTTTAAGTGAAGGACTACCTGTACTATCCCCATGATCCCTTTTCTTTAAATCCTTTATTGCATAAAACTTTTTTCTGGTCACCCTTTTTAAGCAGATATATTTGTATACAAGTTCCAGTGCTCTTTATACAGTTTTTTTTTCTTATTTCCAACTGAGCTAGTGTTGGTTCTTTTGTGTATTTTGGAAATAGAGGCCCAGGTGATTTATTTCCATGTTCTGAAGTTTTCAATTGTACAAGAAGAACTGGTCTTAATGACTATGTTATGTTGATCCCCCTTCCTTTAATAGAATAATAAGATGACTTTTAGAACTCTGGAATTTGTAGTTCTTACAGTAATAATTCAGATGGGAGGGGCACATTACTTTCTCTCTTTCAAAGTATAACCCTATAGGACAGGGGTGTTAAACTGCCGGCCCATGGGCCGGACGCGTCATTGGGAAACCATGCCCACCCCATTGCTGGCAATGGTGAAAGCTCCGATACGTTGCGCAACATCAAGTGACGTCGCGAGTTTCACATGTCTGCTATAGGAGCTACAATTAATTGCCATCAAATAACTACCAATTTGGAAGTTTTAGCAAATGCCTGATGTTAAAATCTATTAACATTTATTCCTCATGATGGCTGATTACTTCTCTTTGTATCTGACTGCTGAGAAGTGGCAGTGGAAGAGTGTTATTTACTTTGTTTTTATCCTTGTGAACAACACAAGTGCATCTGGATTAATATGGTTGCTATAATTGGATATTAAAACATTATTACTCTGATGAAAGTCCAACTTTCCACTTTTATGTTGGATTTTTTTTGTATGAAACTACTATTATAATACCCACACATTCCATATAATTACATACATATGTATGTACATATATACATGTTTGTGCAAAATATGTTCCAATATGATTTATTATGACTATGTTTTGGAAAGAAAGAGAAAGAAAGAAAGAAAGAAAGAAAGAAAGAAAGAAAGAAAGAAAGAAAGAAAGAAAGAAAGAAAGAAAGAAAGAAAGACTCAAATTGTCTCCTGCTTGGGCAGGGATGTGGACTAGAACAGAAGTCCCCAACCTTTTGGGCACCAGAGACTAGTTCCATGGAGAGAGTTTTTTCTGCGGACAGGAGGGGACATGGTTTTATAGGCTGCCTGCATCCTGCAGATGGGGTTTTGCTTAGTTTTTGATACTAATATTTGTGGTGAATTGTACTAGGAACATATATTTTTACAAGTTATAAATAATTCATTTCTAATTATAGACAAGTACTCTCATCCTTATTTATAATACCTTGAGGTTATGCATGTAGTTATACTGATTAAGCATTTAAAAATGTAATTAAATCTTCCTCAGTGTATTCAGTTTAGGATATAATATTCCACTATTTATATTTGTTTTCTTACGATCTCAAACATTTTAATATGAAAATGTTAAAGTTAGACCAAAACAAAAAACAGAAAGGGTACTTTATTTCGTCATGAAATACATTTTCTCTATATGCCAGTGAATAAAAAATGCTAGCTAAAAGAAACCAATGTTGAATTAATTTATATTCTCATGACTACCAGATCAAAATGTGAATTGGGCAGTTAAGAAACCTTAAGCAAAATCTGCATTTTTTAATGCCCCAAAGGGGAAAAAATTCTCAAGAAGATTCAGATGTGTAAAATATGGGTATGCAATAATATTACAGCTTTGTGGTCCCCCTCCATAGATTGTTTCTATGAGGTGGTTTTTCTCCTCTAGATTTTACTATTAACTCAAGTGCTAAAAGGTACCGATGCTGTCTCATTTTTGTGATTCTGCCAGTGAGATTCAAGGGACCCAAGATCCTTACCCTGCCTTCTATGTCCTGGTGTACTGCCTCATCTTAGCAGGGATGTGTGTGTTTTCCTGGATGAGTCAAGAAGATAGGGACAATTGATCTATTTTCCTTGTTACCTTGGGAGGAAGCTTCATGGTATCCATAGCAGAACATCCAGATTCAGCCATTAACCTTGTGAACTCTCAAGCTTCCTCCTTCCATTACATATTCAAGATGGACAGTATTTAATATTTATTTGTTACGTATATGTAGGGGTGTGGGTCTAAACATATGTTGTATATAGTATGTTTAGGTGTGTGTCATGTATGTGTTTCACTTTGAGAGTGGGCAACTAAATTTCATTTTTGATGTGTGCCGTTGTGCCTACAGTAAAAAATGACAATAAAGGTTATCTTATCTTATCTTATCTTATCTTATCTTATCTTATCTTATCTTATCTTATCTTATCTTATCTTATTTTATCTTATCTTATCTTATCTTATCTTATCTTATCATCTTATCTTATCTTATCTTACCTTAATTTACCTTACCTTACCTTACCTTAAAGGTAAAGGTCCCCCCGCACATACGTGCTAGTCGTTTCCAACTCTAGGGGCCGGTGCTCATCTCCGTTTCAAAGCCGAAGAGCCAGCGCTTGTCCAAGAATGTCTCCGTGGTCATGTGGCCAGCATGACTAGATGCCAAAGGCACATGGAACGCTGTTACCTTCCGACCATAGTGGTCCCTATTTTTCTACTTGCATTTTTTATGTGCTTTCGAACTGCTAGGTTGGCAGAACCTGGGACGAGTAACAGGCGCTCACTCTGTTACACAGCACTCAGGATTCAACCCACCAAACTGCCGACCTTCTGATTGACAATCTCAGCATCCTAAACCACTGAGCCACCGCGTCCCTTACCTTACCTTACCTTATATACCAAGAATATAATTCCCAGCAGGATCACCCAAGGTGTGAAGATCATCCTGCTACTCAGCTAAAGGAAACAAGCACTTTTATTGGGTAGCAGTGATAAAGGCAGATGCTGGAGACAGATAATCACTTTAGTTACAATGGCAAAAGCATCAGCATGTAAGACGTGGCAATATAAATTTTTACCAAGAAAGCCATGTGGATATAAAATGTAGAATGATTGACAATATAATGTTGGATGATAGCCCATCAAGTTGGATGGCACTCAACATGCTACTGACAAAGAGCCGAGGATCTTTTGGAATACTAATGGTGTTTATGATGTGGCTAGATTAAAGTCTTGGCTCCTTATAATGAATGTACTTCTATTTGCTGAGTACTAGAGATAGACGACATAATACATATATTATATTTGAATGTCAGTTGTATAAGAAGAGAAAGATCAGTATCTTGGACCACACACCAGACAAACCTCGTCAGAATTCAAAAATTACATATAATACAATCCTTTAATTGAACAAAATAGTACAGTGAGAACAGTGTATGTGGATCTGTTTGGATAACTTGTAGGGGTAATATGGAATATGATTTGCATTTTTCCAACTTTTATTATATTTTAATATATAACATTGTTTTGTGTTTTATATTTTATATTCTGTTATGGCTTATATTCTGTTATGGCTTAATGACTACTAAACAAAGTATAACTTTGAGATGCCTAATTTTTGATATTGCCATAAAGGAAAAAGAAGTCTGAAGCTGCAAAGTCAGAATTACAGTAGGAATATGAAAGGGATAAAGCATGAACGTGTCAATAACTTTGTGAACTCTAAAGCTTCCTCTTTCAATTATGTATTCAAGATGGACATTGATTAATGTTTATATGTTATTTATATGTAAGGATGTAGGTTTATATATGTGTTGTATATAACATTTTAAACACATATTATATATGTGTACACTTTGATAGTAAGCAACTAAATTTCATTTTTAATGTTTACCAATGTGCCCTTTGAACTATGGTGCTGGAGAAGACTCCTGCGAGTCCCTTGGACTGCAAGGCAATCAAACCGGTCAGTCCTAGAGGAGATCAACCCTGACTGCTCTTTAGAAGGCTAGATCCTGAAGCTAAAACTCAAATACTTTGGCCACCTTATGAGAAGTAAGGACTCACTGGAGAAGAGCCTAATGCTGGGAAAGGTTGAGGGCAAGAGAAGAAGGGGATGACAGAGAATGAGGTGGCTGGATGAAGTCACTGAAGCAGTAGGTGTGAGCTTAAATGGACTCCAGAAGATAGTAGAGGACAGGAAGGCCTGGAGGAACATTGTCCATGGGGTCGCGATGGGTCGGACACGACTTTACAACTAACAACACAACAACAATGTGCCCATAGTAAAAAAAAATGACAATTAAGGTTTTCTAAGATCTGAGATAGGTTAAATGTGAAAAGAGATTGCCAAAAATGAAGAAACAAAAGAAAACACTGGACATCAGAACTGTAGAAATTTACAAAAGACAAGTCAAAAAGAGACGAGAAGCCAAACCAAGAAATACAAATAGCTCAGGAAAGAACTTCATTAAGAGAATGCTAGAAGATACTATAAAGACATAAAGATGAAAACAGGTATGGAAAACAAGGAAAAGGCATACAAAAGATCTCTGAACTCAGAAGGAGATTCTAACCTTGAATTGACATGCTGAAGACCACCAGATAGTAACTAATTCAAAGAAGATTAAAAAAATATGGAAGAAGTATACAAAAATATCTTGTCCAAGCTACTTTAGAAGATATTCCATATTTATAAGAATCTATGGTGGTTGATGAAATTACTGTGATCATTACCAAGTCAGCCAGCTACCGTAACTGATAGAATACCGATAGAATTCCAGACATTGTACTCATGGCAAACCTATATAAAGACTAGGAAGCTACAATGGACAGAACATGAAGAAACACACTGGGTTCAGATTGGCAAAGGAGTGAGACAAGGTTGTACACTCTCCCCTTATTTATTTAATCTATATGCTTTAATATACATTAAGGGAAGATGGATTGGAAGAAGACTAATGTGCAACTCTAGTAATGAAAAGCAAGGAGCACAGTGAGAAACTAAGAATATAAAGAAGACTAAACTAATGACAACAGGCACCACAATCAGTTTTAGAACTGACAATGAAGATAATGAAAAATAGCTTCTGCCTCTTAGGATCTACCATCAGCAATAAAAAAGAACAAAAATTCAAGTAATTTGCTACAGACTAGGACTTGAAATAGCAGCCTTGAAGGCCTTGGAAAATATATTCAAATGCTGTGATGTGTACATCCTTACAAAGATCACAATCATGCAAGATTACTATAAGGAAGTCAAACAAATGTGACCCATGACTAATATGGAACACTTTTTAAAAAATTACAAGACATTAGATAAAAAATGTGAATGACTTAGGTCATTTTTCCCTCAAAGACCTAAAGGATCTTCTAATTTCACCCCTCCATTGCTGGGCCAAAAGAAAATAATGCTAAGACAAGCTTTATATCACTTCAGCAATGGCTGACTGATGCTGTAAAGACATTGTAAATTACTAGTGCGGAAATATCTTTATTCCATTTTTTTCCTCCTTCAGAATGAGTAATTGCTAACATTTTGAGGGCAGAGTAAAAGAAAACTGTAATTAGGGTTATTTTAAGTTATCTGCCACCTATTAAGTCTTTGGCTATTTTTCTAAGTTTTATGAACATAGATTTACTCTGTGCTTATTCTTCTGAACTTTAGAATCTATAGCATAATTTCATTTCACAACATGGTTTATTATGACTGATTGCATAAAATTATAATGCTGTAGAGTTATGAGGCACCACTGACTTTTCCTTCCCCCAACTTAAACCTTGTATGTCTGTCTCTTGATGGCTTCAGGATTCTGTTCTTGATACTTATTTTAAGGGACTATATGTAATGTCTCAATTTAGGAAATAACGTACTGATAGGGAGAATTAGATCATCAGAAATCCTTGACTTTCAATCATTCATTTAGCAACCATTCAAAGTTACAGTGGTACTGAAAAAATGACATGTGACTGGTTCTCACACTTAAGTCAGTTGCAGCATCTCCATAGTCACATGATCAGAATTTGGCAAACAGCATGTATTTACAATGGTTGTAGCATTTTGGGATACTGGGATAGTCATTTTCAACTTTCCTAGGGAGCTTCTGACAAGGAAAGTCAATGGGAGAAGCCAGATTCTCTTAACTGCAATGATTCATTTAACAACTGTAGCAAGAAAGGTCATAAAATGGAAGGTGGTGTTGCCTTGCTTAGCAACAATAATTTTGGGGTCAATCGTGGTTGTAAGTCAAGGACTATCTTTCTAAGTCCTGTGAATTGTGTTCAGAATTTATCCTGTTGCTCATTCTGCTCTGAATGGGACAGATAAAAGGTATTCTAGTATAAAGGGAATGTAATTAGAGAGAACGGTTGGCTCTAAGGATTAGTCATGGAATATTGAATACTTAAATTTAGACTGCGGGAAATCTTCCAGAACACAATTTTGTATTGAATAGAAATGTATTCATTTTTCATGCCAATTCTGTGCTTCTTATGGTATTACTAGTCAACCTTGATGCTATTTGTTGTATACCTGTATCTTTATTGTAGTGTCCCGAAATGCATACATGTCGAACCATAATAATTACTTAAGTGTATTAGGGAAGAGTGATTTGATTATTTGTGATTCTCTCTGTTTTCTAAGCTATGTACTTCACATCCACGTTTACATATTGAAAATTGGTATGGAAAGCTAACTATAGGACTCTGCAGCAGTTTGGATTCAGTTTCCATAGAGCAGAGGTCACCAACCTTTTGAGGACCATGGACCGGTTCTATGGAGACAGGTTTTTCTGTGGATTGGAGGGGCCGTGGCTTCATGTACTGCCTGTATCCCATGGATGGGGCTTTGCTTGTTTGCACGGGCCGGTTTCTGGCATGCCGCAGCCCAGTGCCGATCCATGGACCGGGGGTTGGGGACCCCTACCATAGAGTACTCAGGAGCATCCAGGAGCACAAAAGCAACACCTATTTGTAACATTTTAAAGCAGGCTACTTTAAGATGATGCAGAGCACAGTGGTATTTGCAATTCTATGTGCTCCAAAGCAGGGGGCAGTCCATCCGTGAGTTTTATGTACCAGTTTTCTATATCAGTTGAACTTGGTTACTATAGCAGATTTTTTTTCTTGGATTTTCTTTTCCAAAATATTATTTTGGAACACCGAAATCTGTTTTATTCTCTGTTGCAAGAAACTGTATTTTAATGGTCTTTTGCATGGCTACTGTCATATAGAACCATTTATACTTTACTGCATGAGGTACCTATAATGTGTGAGCTTTCCTTTTATTGCTAATATTCAGATTCTCTGCTGATGGGCTTGATGAGGCTTATTAAGGTGGTTTTATTAAATATTTTGAAAAAAACTATTTTAAAGTGATTTTTAAAGCTTCAGCCCAAGAAATTCATTTGTGTTGTGTCCTTTGTGCAACCAGATTTGCTTTTATTTATTAATGCTCTTACAGAAGTGGGTGGTCAGCTTGGCAGTGTTTTTCATATAGGCTAGTTGTTTGTAAAATGAAGATTAAGTAGCATGCTATTTAAAATAGATAAGGAATAATTACGTCTTAGAACATAATCTCACATATTGGAGGTAATCCTTTTCCTACAACCAATCATTTAATGACAGTTTGGAATTACAACAGCCTCAGAAAGGATGCTTTATGGCCCATAAAGATCTTCCAGATGTCATAAAATGTTGTGCCACTCCTGAGGGTGACATGACTGCATTTCAGTTGCTTGGCAGCCAGGTCATATTTAGAGTAGTTGCGATGTTCCACGGTGAGGTAATTATAATTCACAAGGTTTTTCATCAATTTCTGTGGGTTTTTTGCCAGTTTTTAACAAAAACACTAACACTAACCCATTGTCCACCTGATAATCTTCCTGCCTGAGTATCTGAGTATACGAACTACCATTAGATTATTCCAGGTAACTTAATCTGGGCAATTTTAGTATTCATGAAGGTGACTATTTGACAATATCTATGATTTCATGTCTAAAAGAGTATAATTTCATGTCAAGACGGTGTAATCTGTCTTGAATTGTATTTGGCCATAAACACAAAGCTGAATATATATTATATATTATATACAGCTTCTGCTAGTGAAGGTGTTACTTTTGTCATGGACCTGGCATACAAGTGTCACGGACAGATTATACTCTGTTCTATTTTGGACTGACTGTTCTGTGTGAAGTAGTGTCCAGTTAAAATGGGCTATCTTATAAGTCTAGACTCGAGGATTTAACTGATTTCTTAAAATGCATAGGGAGGTTCCTAACTGTTCTGCCAACAGTATTTAAGAAATTTTGGTTGACTGATAGAATATGAAAAAAAGGCCTGAATAACTGACATTTTTATTCCCAAGCTTTTGGTCTTCTAACCAAGTTAGTTATCTGAAGCTGGTGTTAGTGAACTATAATCAAAGAACCAGTTACAGAAAACTGTAGATAAACCCAGATTGTAATAGAATCTATTTGTCAGAAGAATTGTATTAAACTAGAGTATACTTGGTGATGAGAGAAATAACAGAATAGATGGCAGTTCAGTACAAAATTGTTTATGCTATTAAGTGCTATAATCAGAAATTCAATCTAACAAACTGTTCAATTCTTTGCTGCTAAAATTACTGAGATATAGTTCAGTTTCAAATACTGCACAGAATTGCTCAGCATAAAATCTCTTGTATTATTTGAAATTTTACAAGCTTTATTTCTTCATAAGGAATGAGTCTGTCTGCAAATTTCATCTAATTACATCATATGTTCACACACAAATTCAGTATTTACAAGCATTTTTTTTTCCAAAACATAAATAAATAAAACACATAAAATAACATTTGCTCCACCAAATTACATAAAAGTTAAATTTGATTTGCTGAATTTTTGTGTGTTTGAAACATTTAAACAGTTTTTAAAGTTTATTTTGGATTGCACTTCAAATTAATTTGGGCACTTGAAATTATTTCAATCTTTTTTTTAATTGATAAATCAATTGTACAAAATGAAATGCGTAAAAGTTACTGTTCTAATTCCAAAAATTATAACATTTTCAAGTTTCAAGTTTCAAGTTTTATTTAATTTGTATACCGCCCTTCTCCTTGGTAGGGACTCAGGGCAGTTCACAGGGCATATATATAAAAAAGACAATACAAAAATTAAAAAAGATTAAACCCATGCCCAGTTAAAAACAGTAATACAAATCTAAAACGACAAATTAAAACCCATAATCCCCCGTCAGGCCAGACCAGCCATTTCAAATAGGTGGGTCTTCAGGCCACGACGGAAAGTTCGGAGGTCTGATGCCGTCCGGAGCTCCACCGGCAGTTGGTTCCATAATGCCGGAGCGCCCACAGAGAAGGCCCTCCCCCTGGGGGCCACCAGTCGGCATTCCTTGACTGGCGGCACCCTGAGGAGGCCCTCTCTGTGGGAACGCACAGGGCGGAGGGGAGTTGATGCCGGCAGCAGGTGGTCCCTGAGGTATCCCGGACCCATGCCATGTAAGGACTTAAAGATCGTAACCAAAACCTTGAACCTCACCCGAAAGACAACTGGTAACCAATGCAGCTCGCGGAGCAAAGGTGTAACATGGGAGTACCGGGAAACTCCCAAGACAACTCTCGCGGCCGCATTCTGTACCAGTTGGAGCCTCCGAGTGGTCTTCAAGGGAAGCCCCATGTAGAGAGCATTACAGTAGTCAAGGCGAGAGGTCACGAGCGCATGAGTGACCGTACACATGGCATCCCGGTTCAGATAGGGCCGCAACTGGCGCACCAGGCGGGGGAAAAAAGTTAAATATAATAGTTTTTTTTTTCTTGAGGCAAAAATGAATCTGAATTTCTGCTACACCATTTTACAACTCTGGATTCCACACAGTTCCTTTTAGTTGATTTTCCTCCTGTTTAGTTTTATATATTCCACTTTTGCAA
>NC_139516.1:157438987-157441487 GCF_947247035.1 Vipera ursinii | reverse complement strand
AAAGGAGCTGGGGCTTAACTAACAAGATTTGTAATTTAGTGCTGCTGCTAATATTAAATTGCAAGATGGTATCCAGCATGCACCTGCTGCTGTCTCTAGCTCTTCCCTATTTTTTAGCCTTTTGTTATTTCTATTCATTTTTACATATTATTGCACTACTGCTTTACTGTTTTACACATCACTTCCCATTTCATTTGTTTGTTTTCTTAGGTTATTTTAATATATGCAAATGCATAGCTTGCATGGTTTTATACAACATGGAGATCTTTTATTTTAAAACCGAAACAAATGTTTGTGCCGTGGAAGTTATGCTAAACCATTTCTACAGCGCAAATGAAATAAAGCTCAGAATGTTTTGTTCCAGATTTTACTAGGCAAAAAACATCCAGAGGGATCCTAGACTGATTTTGTGGAACAAATAGAACAAAGCTGGTGTGTGGTCCCCTATTTCTCTTCTGCTGTATGGCTAGCATACTCCCTGATCTACGTTCACCATTCCTTTTCTATCTTACTTCTGCTGCTGCTCCTTTCATCAAGGAAACTCCCCAGCCTTAATTTTTCTTCCTCATTCCTTTCCCTGCAAATTACTTCTTGGAAAAACCACATTTTGATTTTTATCTTTTACAAAATAGCATTGCTTGTTTAATGCAAGCATCTTTTGGTTTGGACTATATTGTCTCCAGATAGCTGTTTTATTCATGAAATGGGTTGTGTCTAGACTCTAGAATATTTTGCATATCCCTGATATATTAGTATTACCAACAATGGGATGAAAAGAATAAACTTCACTCTAACGAGCTAAGTGTCTTTGATTTCTGCAAAGCCAGGCAAGGGATAAAAAATGGCAATATTTTACCAAGGAAAGTGACATATATGAAATCAAGGATCACACTGGATAAATTCAGTTACTTATAGCTCTGAACAAATAAGATTTGCTAGAATTAATGCTAGAATTGGATTTGGAGGAACAGTTTCCTACATAGTTGTCTGCTTCTTCTATATTAAAGGAGTTAACATATGGAAGATGTTGCTTCTACTTCTTCAATCTTTTCACTGCTCCATTTCGGGTGTAATTGAAATGCATTTCAAATCCTTTCCAAAGAATTCCTTGTAAAACTAATTTCTCCTAAGTAAGAAATAAGACAAATTGATACAAAGGGAAAATTTATCTTTGTATTTTAACAATACAAAGTGTAATTGCCATTTTTAATTATTACTTGGCTTACTAAAAATGACTTTGAAACCCTCAGGCTGATGGCTTTTAATAAAGGATCAGGATTGTGACCTTCGAGTTACTTGGCAAATTGGCATCTTGGGTAGCTAGACACAGACTAATTACCAGGCAGTCTCAAACCAACCAAACTTAAAAGAAACAGCAAAACAGTATTGTCAGCTTCAAGCATATCAGATTCTTTTCTGATTTTCTCCAGTAGATTTAATAGACATTGGTTATTTTAGAACAGTAATATTTCTTACTGCTTTTGCTTCCAACTATTTTTCCACCATTTCTATCACATCAATTTGGCTACAGTTGATTTGGGAGCAATAAGATTCTTCTAACATTTAATTAAGTTTAATTAAGGGACGCGGTGGCTCAGTGGGTTAGGATGCTGAGCTTGTCAATCAGAAGGTCGGCAGTTTGGCGGGTCGAATCCCAAGTGCCGCATAGCAGAGTGAGCGCCTGTTACTTGTCCCAGCTTCTGCCAACCTAGCAGTTCAAAAGCATGTAAAAATGCAAGTAGAAAAATAGGGACCACTACGGTGGGAAGGTAACAGTGTTCCGTGTGCCTTTGGCGTCTAGTCATGCCGGCCACATGACCACGGAGACGTTCTCGGACAAGCGCTGGCTCTTTGGCTTTGAAACGGAGATGAGCACCGGCCCCTAGAGTCGGAAATGACTAGCATGCATGTGCGGGGGAACCTTTACCTTTACCTAACATTTAATTGTTCCACAGTCCCAGTGAATGTGTAAAATAAAAAAATTACCCTGTTTCAGATGTTTCTAGCAGGCATTTATGAGAAAATATACATGTTACTATATTAAATGAAATACTGTAGCTCTAGCTATAGATGTTGATACTATGTGGGAATAGTACCAGTTGTTAATGTTCCATGTGCTCCTGTGTTGCATGGAACTTTGATGACAAGTCATTAAATGATTCTAGAAGCCAAGCTGTTTATTTCAACAGGATGTACACTTAGAAGTCCTGCATAGAATACAGTGTGGACTCTTAAATACATTGTTGTTAGTTTCTGATGTAAGTGAATCATTTGCTGTTGTTCCAGAAACCATGCTGAACACTAGAAGTTTAAATTAACGAGTATTTGTTACAGTTTATACTGCTGAAATGGACAGCTGTAAGAAATGGTTGAATAGCCCAAGTAACACATTAGGGAGTTGAAAAAATTGTTGGTATTGTGTTGGTTTATCAAAAATAGGATTAGGCCTAAGTGCTTTTTTTTTACATCTTTAACATTTGTCAGTGGAATTATATCTCCA
>NC_139516.1:157243987-157433987 GCF_947247035.1 Vipera ursinii | reverse complement strand
CAGATTATAACTCAAATAACCTTTTGCCTCATTTCCCTGGACTTTTGACTATCCTAAAGCTGGTCCAGATAATGTTTCATCCAGGGCTCTCTGCAATTTCAGTTCAATCACTTTATCTACAACTTCTCTCCTCTCTGAAGGAAAGATTGGACACAGGGGAATATATGTGGGCTAAACCTTAGTTTCCTAAAAAAAAAAGTGCCACTTGCAAAAATGGGTAGCAATTCTGGTCTGCCCATTACAATTCCTCTCCCAAGGACACATTGTTTACTTCCCTGATGCAGCTCCAATCACATCTCTGGAGGCTTTCATTAACCAGGGTAGGTGTGGGTCCAAATAAAATTAATAATAATAATAATAATAATAATAATAATAATAATAATAATAATAATAATAATAATAATAATAATAATAATAATACGGGGATATTGCAGAGGATCTTGTCCACTTCTTCAGAAGTTACAAGATCAAACTCATTTCACATAACATCGTAGTCTGAATCTCAGTCATCTCCTGACATTGGAGATGCTCAGCTGATATCAAACTCAGCTGATATCAAACTCTGAGTGAATTTTTCCTCCAAATTTTTCAGAGCAACCTTATGCAGTAGGGCCACTGTTTCCAAACTATTGATGGTGCTGCAGTTGATTTATACAGGATCACAATATAGGGGGAACCATAGGATCGCAAATTACAAACTCAAGATTGATCACAGTTTTGGCCTAGGTGTGTCATAAAAAGATTACAGGGATAGTAAGAGTGTTGAGAACTGACAAAGTTTGAGAAATTCATGCAGCTAACAGTGGATCAGAAATAATATAGTAACTAACTGTACCTAAATAGTTAATTGTCTTTCTGTTGGACAAGATGTCTTGGGTAAATATACATTCATTTGTAATGCATGATACTCCCTATCATCCTGACCTTATTACTTGTTTATTCCACTTTACAATAATTGCCTGTTTGATTGTTTACAGGCTAAACTAAAAACAAAAATAGAACCCCAGAACAAACAATGAAAGCTTAAAATGTTGGATTTGTTTATTAGCTGAAATAAATGCTAGAAGCCTACAATTTACTTTAGCTGCACACCCAGCTGCAAGTGCATTTAACTAAAGTTGGACTGTCCAGATAGCATTGCTTTCAATAGATTTAATGATTTCAGCGCACACTTAATTGACAGTGATTTCTTTCACTGATATTGTACTTGTCCTCCAAGCAGCATAAATTGTTCATTTTATTTTAACTTTATAGCAAACCTCTGGAATAAATTAGTCTGAGAGTTAGTGAGTGGCCCAAGGTCGTCCTGTAAGCTTTGTGGAAGCATCATGCTTTAAATCATGCTTTCACACAGTCCTAAGTAATACTTAGTCCATGATAGTTTGCTAATTATGAATTGTATGTGGGTAGGCTCATTGTGCTCAGACTTTTTAATTCACTGATAAGAACCAAAAGTCATTCAGTTTAGTTCACAGTATTTATCTCAACTATCATTTAAAGGATTGAATAATGAATTAGTTTGGAAATTCAGTCACAGGGATTTTGTCATTAGCAACATTGAGAGTCAGTTAGGAAAGATATATAGGTATTTAAAAAATTCAGGAGGGAGTTTAAAATAGCTAAAGGTTGGCAAGAGAAAGTTTTAAGTTTATTCCTTCCTTCTTTCCTATTGTATTTCTAGCTGAACTCTTTCAAAATTTCTCTTTCAGAAAAATAGTCACGGTGTTGAGGATGGAAATACTACCAGGTTTTTTTTTAATCATCATGGTCTTTTATAAAATATTATACATTTGACAAAAGGGCCTCCTATTTAATTATAATTTGATACAGTACTCTCATGCAAGTTTCTTGAAAATAATTCATGCCCATCATTGTTCCTAGTTAAAGAAATAAATAAGCAGCTTTCTTTAACTCTAATAGTGGAATATTTTATTAGTCTTTATTTTTAAACACTTTAAGTTCAGGGCAAAAGAAGCTGTGTAATCTATAAAAAGTGGCCTCTTAGAATATATTGGAGGCCTAATACAATATTGTACATTTTAAAGTATTGCTCTTGATCTCCTCTGTTTCAAATATTCAAATAAAAGGAGTAGGTGTAAATTAGATTAAAAAGAACAGACATTGAATACATTGATGAGCATTAACAATAGTAAGAGAAATTAACAAAGAAGAAAGGAACAGATTCTAATACCTTAGAGATGCAGAACACAAAAGAGCCTCTTGTTACTCAAGGACCAGAAAGTGAAACCATTATAAATTAGGTATTCATTAAAACACTAGATATCAAAGAACATGAAAAGCGCTACCTCTGGGTATTTACTTTCTACTAGGTTTACTGGAAGTCTGCCACATTGTAACATTATTTCTAGAGATAATGTAGGGTAAAGTTGCTGCTACAAGTAACTCGGTACAGTCTCCTTTCTCAATTCCCATTTTATCTGAACATCTGTCTGTTCCTGAACACCTCGTGGGGTCCCCGTACTGAAATAATTTATGTTCTCTTAAGGGCTGGGATCAAGTTGGTTAGTGAATATGTCATTGAGACAATTAGCACACTGATATTAAACCAGTTGCAAATGCTAAAGAGGGGCTGGAGGAATATCAAAGGAAACCTTGTCAGTTTTACTTTAATACCTGACTCTAAAACATGGCTAAAACTGATATTCTAGCTAGGGCATAAAAATGTATTTTTCTTATACAAGATTTACTTTAAGAATTTAGTTTAGTTCAGGGCTTCAATCTGGTACATGCTTAGCTCAGAATAAAGCCTATTGATTTAATGAATTCTAGTTCTAAATAAGCACACCTAGATTATGTTTATCAATGAAGCTGGTATATAGTATATAATACATGATCTTGAAAAATAATTTAGTACTAGAAATGTGCTATTTTTTTCCTGTCTAAACTATTCATGTGTTTTTGAGATTAAGAATGAAATCGGAGACACAAAATTCTCTAAAAACTATGAATGTTTGTCACTATTCTATGTTGTTGTTGTTAGTTGTGAAGTCGTGTCCAACCCAGGGACAACGTTCCTCCAGGCCTTCCTGTCCTCTATCATCTTCAGGAGTCCATTTAAGCTCATGCCTACTGCTTCAGTGACTCCATCCAGCCACCTCATTCTCTGTCGTCCCCTTCTTCTATTGCCCTCAACTTTTCCCAGCATTAGGCTCTTTTCCAATGAGTCCTTCCTTCTCATTAGACGGCCAAAGGATTTGAGTTTCAACTTCAGGATCTGGCCTTCTAAAGAGCAGTCAGGATTGATCTCCCCTAGGACTGACCGGTTTGATCACCTTGCAGTCCAAGGGACTCGCAGGAGTCTTCTCCAGCACCATAGCTCAATACTTTGGTGCTCAGCCTTTCTTATGGTCCAACTTTCACAGCCATACATTGCAACTGGGAAAACCATAGCCTTGACTATACGCACTTTTTTGACAGGGTGACGTCTCTCCTTTTTAGTATGCTGTCTAGATTTGCCATAGCTTTCCTCCCCAGGAGCAAGCATCTTTTAATTTCTTGGCTGCAGTCCCCATCTGTGGTGATCTTGGAGCCCAGGAAAATAAAATCTGTCACTACTTCCATTTCTTCCCCATCTATTTGCCAGGAATTGAGAGGGCCGGATGCCATGATCTTGGTTTTCTTAATGTTGAGTTTCAAGCCAACATTTGCACTCTCCTTCTTCACCCGCATCAAGAGGCTCTTTAGTTCTCTATCATAAAAACAAATATTTGTTTATAAATAAAATGAGGGAAAACCTACAATATCGAAGTTCTGTGTTATCATATTCAGTTGGCTGCAATAAGAATTTTCTAAGGATAGTAATTTTTCTTTATTTTTTTTGCTGTAGATTTTCAGAAGATGCTGGCTGGTTTTCAAGAAAGCTTCAAGTAAAGGGCCTCGAAGACTAGAAAAATTTCCAGATGAGAAGGCAGCATATTTCAGAAATTTTCATAAGGTAAGTATCAACTATTTTAGGCAGAAAGCTAAACCACTTTTGACACATTTGAAGTGGAAGCAACATTATTTGATGCTGTTGAAGTAGGTTCAGATAATGAAACATGATTGCCTTCTTTCCATCCTTTCTATAACCATGCACAATTAATTAATGATAAAGTTTGTAATCTATACTAATTACTGTAACTGCAGTTCAGTATACCATTTAAACACAAAATATCAGTGTGTTTAAATATCTGAAGTCATTTTCTTAAGAGGTTAACAATGAAGTTTAAACACCTGCCTGGCACTGAAAAGATTTTGAGAAAATTCATGTATAAAAGTACTATAGTTTAGATATTGGACGTTTGCTATCTATTTTCTCCATTTAGTAGATGGAAACCTTTCCATTTGTATATCATCAAAAGAACTGTAATTCATTCAATATTCTCCTTAGCCTGAGTTTACTTAGATTTCTTCTAAGGCTGAGCTACATTAATACAGTGATTTTGAGCAAGAAACAGCAAATATAATTTATATAGTATAGCAGCTCAATAGAGTTGAATGTCTGCATATTTGAGTAGATGTCTTACAGTGAGCTTCCTATGAATTAACTTTAATATATTAGTGAAAGAGCCAGACTATAACAATTTCTATATGATAGTTTTTTTCAGGGGCATGTTTCATGGTAGCTGAAAATTGTCTAGCAAAAACACTATATGATCAACCATTTAAGATAGAATGGATGAAATGCCCTCTTGGAATGAAGTTTTATAGTAACCACATAGAAAAAGGCATTTTACTCCTATGTACTACTACCTACAAACATATATATTATAATAAGCATGCCAGAGTTTTAACATATCAGACAAATTAAGGTCCTATATTCATGAACTACATTATCTTTACATTTTTCCTGGCCTTCGGAAATTATTTCCAAGAAAAAGGTAAAAATCATACAAATTTTATAGATATACAAAAATTCTATATTTTGTTTATATGTTCAACTATCATCTTCCTCCTAAAATATTTGCCTACTAAACTTGAAAGACATGGTTTGGTTTTGATGAGGGCATATATGTCACACAAATTAAAAAGTGACTCTAAGTTTATTAAATTGCATTCCTTTCTTCAACCTCTTGCTTGAATTTTGGGAAAAAAGAAAGTTGGTAGACTTCCTTAAACTCTTGTAGTGCTTAGCTTTCACTGAGAAAGAATATAACTGAGATAAGATATTTCATCAAATCCCATTTTAAAGGATTGCATAGACTTGTAACTATTACCAGGTATTTGGTAAAACTTCTTTCAAATTTTATAAAATATATTTCTTATTGTCCGGTAGAGCTGAAAAATAATCCAAATTAGCTTCAAGGACAAGTATGGGTACCACTATTAAATATAGTTCAAAGCTAGACCTTAATCTCAGCACAGTCAGTAGACATTTGTTAATTGTTATTTAATTTATACATTTAATTTATACTTCATATCCTGATTAAAAGGAGGTAGTTATTTCTCTAGAGGTTTTATTGGTGTTTTTGTTAGGTAGTAATAAATTAAGGCCATGTTTTATTGAAACTTGAGTGCTGTTTTTTCTTTAAGACGAAGCATTGGTGTTAACAGCAATATCAAGCAATGCTGTTATGCTTGATTGGCAAAGATTTTATTCTTTGCCTAAGGCAGAATAAAAATGCAGACCATTACCATGAAATATATGACAGATCTATTATTTAGGACTTCTTCCTGGCATTGTGCCCACTATAGATTACTCAGTTTGTTTAGTAGCTGGCAACCATTGTGTGCCTTAGAGTCTTTCTTTGGTCACCTGCCACTTTGGTCTTTATTCTAGGTCCTTCCTCCTGGAAATATTTGGTAGGTCTTACAGGTAATCCTCAACTTATAACTATTTATTGATGACTGTTCAAAATCGCAATGGCACTAAAAAAGGTGACTTATAATCGGTCTTCATATTTATGACCATCACAGCATCACCAAGGTCATGTGATGAAATTTGGGCATTTGGCAACTGGAATGTATTTACAATAACTATAGCATCCTGTTGCATCACCATTTGTGATCTTCCCAGCTGGCTTCTGATAAGCAAAGTCAATGAAGGAAGCTGGATTCGCTTAATGATCTATGATTCACCTTACAATTGTAATAATATGTTTAACAGCCACGGCAAAAAGGTCACACAATCAGGCATGACTTACATAACAATCCTCTTACTTAGCAATGGAAATTCTGATCTCAGTTGTGGTCCTGATTTGAGGACTACCTGGATTCTCAGGGGCCTCTTAGAAGACTATGCCATCTCACTTGGTCTGCTGCAGGCGCCTTTTCAATGGCTGTTCTATTGCCTTTCCCAATCTCTTAAAAAGAAACTTCAGCTTCGAACTGAAGGAAAAGTCCCCCCATGCCATTTTGATGGTGTTTTGTGGGAGTATCTTAACTCTGTTATAATCCCACAACTCTGTTGCATAATTCTGGTTTTGTTTACGGAACTTCATCAGCATAAGAAGGTGGGGATGTTTAAAAGCAACAGGATTTTGGAGGAAGTTGACAAGAATTCCACTCCACTCTCAGCGAGATTTCTTTCTTTCATGCAGTTCTAATTCCTGTACCCATAGAATCTGTTCTTCTATTTTTTTAAAATTCCTTGAACCTTCTCTCTTTGACATTGTTAAAACAAAGTAGGAAAGCATACAGAACATGGCTTTTAGAATTTGTTCGAACCCTTTCCATCCTTTTAGTAACACTCATCATCGGAGCTATTTGTATTGTCTTCTATGTAACAGGGTAGCGCTGCAACTGAAAATTAACCTGCCATCAGGGTTCTGCACTGTTACCACCACCTCCCCCTCCCCCTCCCTATTTTCAGATCTGAAACCTTCTGCTTGCTTCTTTTCCCATATCAAGCCTCATGAAAAGAGAGAAAGAGAGGGAGGGAGAAATAGTGGGGAAATGAGCAAATTTGTGGTTATATCTTTAGAGAAGAAATGGAAGAGAACAAATTAGTTGAGGTTTTAAGGAAAAAGAAAGAAAGTCTTTGAATTTTCAGGCCTTGGGTGGCAATGCCTAGTCAAACTTGTCTGAACTCAGAAACTAAAAAAAAGCCAACCCTGACTAGAACTTGGTTGGAAGACTACCAGCGAATTACAAGGCTAGGCTTAGAAACTGAAACAGGTTCTGTAATCTCAAGTATTGGCCAAAAAAATATTTTTGCAACAACAGATGTAACCCGTAGCTAACTTTGGCTGCTCTTAGAAGCTAAGCAGAATTGGCTGGTTGAATGGGGAACCACATAAGAATCCCATAATTGTTGGCTAACTCCACTGGCTTGGTGGAGCAGTGGGCTAATGCCTCCTTAAGTAACACCAGCTGCCTGCAATTAGTGTAGGTTCGCATCCCACCAGGCTCAAGGTTGACTCAGCCTTCCATCCTTCCGAGGTAGGTAAAATGAGGACCCAGATTGTTGGGGGCAATTAAGCTGACTTTGTAATAATGCCGCTTGGGGGGTGTATGAAAGCCCTAATAAGCAGGCATATACATAGAATGAAGGCTACTGCTAAGCTTGTAAGCCGCCCTGAGTCTTCAGAGAAGGGCGGGATATAAATGGAATTAAAATAAAAATAAAATAAAAATAAAAAATAAGCTGGGAAGTTGAAAAAAATGCTATAAAAAGAAGGCAATAGAGTGTATGGATACAGCCAGCAGAAGTTTAGGGAACCTTTATTTTTCATACAGTGTTCGAATTTTGTTTTAATGCCATGGTGATACACAATCAAATGTAGTCAGTCTTTTTTTTTTTTAATTCAGAAGCATCTGTTTTGGATGATGGAATTATTTTTTATCTAAGGATAACTAATGATAACAGCTCTTAAATCTGTTATTTTGTTTTATTTTTGCACAAAAAATTGTATAATTTGCATTTGCATTCAAATTATTAAAATGTATTGGTGTTGAAATAATTAGTGCACGCATATACCTAAAACAAGTTTATTGCATCTGGCAATTGTACTAAAAAATCTCATTGTCAACCAATATAAGTCATTTAATTTGAAATCAAGTGAAAAATTGATTTAAATTATTTTATTAAAACAAATTAATGGCAATTATTTTATAAGAAGTTGCCTCAAACAAAATGAAATTTAAATACATTGTGCATTGTGAATGTTTTCTATTGTGTTCCCTAAATACCATACTTATTCTTATCCCAAGAGACTTTGAGTATTTTTATGGTGATCAATGTACCAGGAAGATAAGGAAGAATGCTTTGGAAGCATAAGAACGTAATTGCGTTTCTAAATGTCCTACGGTCATGCAAAGGAATAGAACATTAAAGAGGAATCTGATTTGTGATGTGTGCCATGTGTTCAATTAATGTAGCTTGAAAAATAATGGCAGTTGCATATATACATATGGCATGGTGGTTTCTTCAGTCAACAAATTATGAAGCCCACCACACCTCATAGAAATACAACATGCTACTGAGGTGCTCATCTGGATATTATATAGTATGAATAATATTTACCTTAGAAGATTAGCATACTTGAACAAAACAACTGGAGTCATTTGAGATTTTATAGGCTATTTAACTCAAGCTGTCAGACTTCACACCAGGACATGACTCAATTAATTTAGAATCCTTTTTGCACACAAAAATAAAACCATATATACAACAGATGAAAGGCCATCTGCAATGCAAAAAAATGGATGTCTCTAGATCAGGCATGTCAAACTGTTGGCCTGTGGGCCAGATGCATCACAACGAAACCGCGCCCACCCCATTGCCGGCAATGGAGAAAAAGTGCAATACATCGTGTTGTGTATGGGGATTAATAAAATACAAGCAGCGGCTCGCTGTTTCCATCAGATGGCACTGTATTGTGACAGGATTGGCTGATAAGTGCCCGGCGGGAAACTCACATAAAGGGATTGGCTACCTGTGTACCTAGCCAGAGATATAAGGGGGTACAGGTAGCTCCTATTGTCCAGTCAGTACTTCCACCAATAAAGAGCTGTTATGCTGAACCCTTTGTCTTCGTATTGCCATGCGGTCAAGAACCCACTACACAATACTTCATGTGATGTCACATGACGTCACAAGTTTGACATGCCTGCTCTAGATAGTTGAATGCTCCAAACTAAATTCTAGACCAGGCCTGTACATGCAGCCTGCCAAGCACCCATGGACACAGCACAGACTTTAAAAAAAAAGTAATAAAATCACCACCACTGCCCTGAAAGTCATGTTTCCTAGTGCCTCCATGTCTTACCATGACCAGAGGTCCAACATTGTAGATGCTCCTCTAGTCACCAAATCGTTGATTAGCCCACTAGCATTCCTTTGCAGACCACAAAGATTTTTAATTTATCAGTGTGGGACTTTCCCTTCTACAAGTTGCGCAGATCTCTTCTAGATTTTCCTCTTGCCTTTCTGAGTTAACTCCTTGGTCTGTCAGTGAGCAAGAATTAACTTTGTAGGGAAGCATATTATCATTTGATATTTAACATATGTTCTAACTTTAGTTCAAGCTATTGCACCATTGCACTCATTTCACATGCTAGTAAAGTTATGCTTAAAATCCTACAAGCTAGACTCCAGCAGTATGTGGATCAAGAATTACCAGAAGTACAGACAGGATTTCGAATAGGCAGAGGAACTAGAGATCAAATTGCCAACATACGCTGGATCATGGAGAAAGCTAGGGAATGCCAGAAAAACATCTACTTCTGCTTCATTGACTATGCTAAAGCCTTTGATTGTGTGGATCACAACAAACTGTGGCAAATTCTTAAAGAGATGGGAGTACCAGACCATCTTATTTGTCTCTTGAGAAATCTACATGCGGGTCAAGAAGCAACAGTAAGAACTGGACACGGAACCACTGATTGGTTCAAAATTGGAAAAGGAGTCCGGCAAGGCTGCATACTGTCGCCCTGCCTATTTAACTTATATGCAGAGCACATCATGAGAAAGGCAGGGCTAGATGAATCAAAAGTTGGAATTAAGATTGCCGGGAGAAATATCAACAATCTAAAATATGCAGATGATACCACTCTAATGGCAGAAAGTGAAGAGGAACTAAAGAGCCTCTTGTTGCGGGTGAAGTAGGAGAGTGCAAAAGTTGGCTTGAAACTTAACATTAAGAAAACCAAGATCATGGCATCCAGCCCTCTCAATTCCTGGCAAATAGATGGGGAAGAAATGGAGGTAGTGACAGATTTTATTTTCCTGGG
This sequence comes from Vipera ursinii, assembly GCF_947247035.1. Classification (NCBI taxonomy): domain Eukaryota; kingdom Metazoa; phylum Chordata; class Lepidosauria; order Squamata; family Viperidae; genus Vipera; species Vipera ursinii. Next base: position 157,423,814 of record NC_139516.1, on the reverse strand, counting down.
CTCCAAGATCACCGCAGATGGGGACTGCAGCCAAGAAATTAAAAGACGCTTGCTCCTAGGGAGGAAAGCAATGGCAAATCTAGACAGCACATCACCCTGTCAACAAAAATGCATATAGTCAAGGCTATGGTCTTCCCAGTTGCAATGTATGGCAGTGAAAGTTGGACCATAAGAAAAGCTGAGTGCCAAAGAATTGAGGCCTTTGGACTATGGTGCTGGAGAAGACTCCTGCAAGTCCCTTGGACTGCAAGGTGATCAAACCGGTCAGTCCTAGAGGAGATCAACCCTGACTGCTCTTTAGAAGGCCAGATCCTGAAGTTGAAACTCAAATCCTTTGGCCGTCTAATGATAAGGAAGGACTCACTGGAGAAGAGCCTAATGCTGGGAAAGATTGAGGGCAAGAGAAGAAGGGGACTACAGAGAATGAGGTGGCTGGATGGAGTCACTGAAGAGCTTAAATGGATTCCAGAAGATGGTAGATGACAGGAAGGCCTGGAGGAACATTGTCCATGGGGTCAAGAGGGTCGGACACGACTTCACAGCTAACAACAACAACTACCTTTATTTACCGATTATATAATATCGTATGCAATCCACATGGCGAGTTTTGGGGCAACTTACAATAGAAAAAAATACATTTTTAAAATCATAAGATTAAAAACATAAAAGCATAATTAACCAGAAATTCACACACAAAAAACATTAAAGATTACCAATAACTAAATGAAAGAGAATTTATTATAATCATAGTAAAATGTAGTTAAACAACATTCGAAGATACCAATAAAGAATTACATCAATAAGAGCAGATAAACAGTTGGTTAAAATACATTAAAAGTAGTCACAGTACATTCTTAGTATTTCTAAAAATGAATTTACAGGCTGAAAATCTCTTTGCCTGCTTGTTTCAGAATTACATTAAAATTGCATTCTTTTGTATTCATGATATTTTCCATCCTGTCAGGTCTATTGAGATTGTTTGAAGCAATAATTACAAATATGCATGTTCAGTGCATTTTAAATGCCACATGAGAAAAAACATAAGACTTAAAACTATGATACCAATTTGAAAACATTTCATCCTCAAGGGTTAAAGATAAGGGGAGGAATAGAAGTGTGGGTGATATTTTCTCATTATTAGTGAACATCAGATTTTTATAGCATCATTTGTGATAGAGGAAAATGTTCTGACACTTTTGTTTTATGGTATTTTACTTAGTTTTACCTCTATTTCATTAACCTAACAGCTGGTGAAATCATTTTTCAATGCTATCTGGATAATTTTAATGTATTATTAAAATGGTGAATATTAGTCTTTAAATAGCACTTAAACTGTACCGGGAGGTTTGATATATGAACACCTTTCTCCTTCTCTCAGGTTTTTAGAAACTGCATGGCAGTCATACATTATGTTTTGGCTTTTCCACTATGCAGTTGGCATAGAGAATGTAATTTTATTCTGTTGGCAGACTTTATGGATTAGGCAGCAATTCTGCAGTTTTGGCAGTGCTACTGGTATGTGTTTTGGGAAACAAAGTGAAATATCTTGATTTGATGATACTGCCTCATTGCCTGATGAAGCTACCAATATGCATAATTTGTGCTTATCAAGTAGATTGATTGTGTTGGCTCAAAGAGACAGTGTCATGCTTAAGTATGTTCTTAAGTAATATAAATAGTGCAGTCATTCAGAATGTGTTCTTTTCCCCCCAGCTTTGGGCACCATATAGAATTGAAGATTCAAGTGCATTTCTGCTCTGCTTTTATCAGACTGGTATTGCATAGTACAGTAAAAGAAGTGTATGGTACTAAAAACCTTTAAAACGGTTAACAAAAATAAAATGAAAGTAAAGATTAACTTATTGGAAATTTTTTTATTTTATTTTTATTTCTATAGTGCTGGACTATATCACAGAAGCAAAGAATTTGACACCTTAATGACTAATAGAGCTGTAATGATATAAGCATTCATAAAGTTGACTCTACTTGTTGGAGTGATGTAGAGTTTTAACTGTAAAAACTTGAGCAAAAATGTCTTTAAGGTGCTATAAATTAGCTGTTAAAATTCTTGTTGGTTAAGACCTCTTAAGTTCTCCTGTCAGATATCCAGGAATCAAATCAACCAGCTGCTTAGTGCTTTTAGTTTGAATTTAATTGTTTCCGAAATGACCATTTAGGAATGCTTTGCTTCTTCAAAAATATAGAAATATTTCATTGGTAGCTCTATCTAAATTCTATTTTCTAAGTTCTGAAATGCTAGTGTCATGCCCTAATCACCTTTTTCCATGTATCTATTCAGCATTTAGATTTTCAGATGCACATATCTAATATTGTATTGTGATCACTAGTTATTTTCTGTTACATATAGAAAAGATTTTGCAGACCTTGATAATAAAAAAAAGTACCAAGTTTGTTTGGGACCTTAGGAACTAATATTTGACTTTGCACTGTGGCTTTGCTTAAGAAAAATCTCATTAATTCGAGACTTTAATTGCTTTTCACGTTTGTAATAATTAAGTGAAGGTGGGAATTAACTCTTTTAAATTTGTAGCTAAACCCAATCACTACTAAAGTGACAAGAAGTCATATAGTTGCTTCTCAGAATATATGTATTACTATTCATGTTGTGATTTGTATGTGTTGATTTTATACTGTGATATGTATATGGTTTTTTGATGATGTGGATTTTAACATTGTAAGCCACCCAGAATTACCTGTGTGTGAGTTGGGAGTTTGTTTAATAAGAATAAGAATAAATCATATATTCAGCTTGTCCAAGGTCGCAAAATTGATTATAAACAACAGTACAATACAGACACCAAAATGATTCACTGGAACATCTGTAAAAATTATCATGTACCAGTAATGAAAAATTGATGGGAATGTAGAGTTAAAAGAAATAGTTGAAAATGAGCAGGTTAAAATATTAAAATATTTCTGAATACATAACATCCCAGATATAACTGTGGTTGGAAAGAAGAAAGTGATGTGGCAATACCAGGGATAGTAGAATAGAAGACAGAATTGGAGAAAATCATAAAGTATGAGAATTGAAAGTCAAAACTGAAAGATCCCACTGGTTCTTAGTGCATTGGGTGACATGCCAAAAAATCTTGGATGACACTTAGAAAATTAGTTCCTTGACAAAATTTCATCTCTTAATTGCAAAAGGCTATACTCAGATCCACACATATTCTGGGTTGACATATTACAACATCCTAGGTCCTTGAAACAACTCCATACGCAAGAAGACCAGGTAAAAAAGAACGGAAAATTTTTGGAAATAAATATATATTAGCTTAGGAGGAACATGTATTTTAAATAGTATACTGTCTTTTTATTTTTCTTTACTCTTATTCTTTTTTATTTTTTTAGTCTTATTTATTCCTTAAGAAAGTTAAAAATATTGGGATGGCTTACATGAAAAATAGACTTAAATATTTAAATGTAATTAATTTTGAGAAAATCTTAACCAGCAAACATGTCTTGAACATTGTGGGAAAAATACAAATGTTATACCCAATTGTTATCTATCAAAACAACAAGAATTGTATTAACTTAAGGTTGGCAAAAGAGAACATTATGGGAAAAAGAGGAAATCAAGTAAAGCTATTATGTGGATTATAGATCATAGAAACTAACTGTTATTGAATGTTTTTTAAATGTAAATCCAGACAACACTCTTTTTACCGAATATTGACTATGTTAAAAAATCAATAAAATATATTATAAAAAAGAACTTGCAGCTGTGACTTCACATTGTTGTGAATAGGGAACAATAACAATAATAAAGATAATACTATCAGTGATAGGCGCATTGTGTGCAACCCAAAACAACTGGAGTACCACTTAAATACCATCAGCATTAACCAAATTACCATCAGTCAATTGCAAAAAACAATTTTACTTGGAACAATTTACATCCTGCAACAATATCTTTAACAAATATTTGTTTATCTAGATCAGGGGTAGGCAACCTTGGCTCTTTTATGACTCATGGACTTCAACTCCCAGAATTCCATGCTGTCTCAGGAATTCTGGGAGTTGAAGTCCACAAGTCATAAAAGAGCCAAGGTTGCCTACGCCTGATCTAGGTCCTTGGGAAGAACTTCTAAGGTGGACAAAAATGCCAGATCCATTCTAAACATGTGGATAGCTGTGTGAACCATATCAGTAATCATATATCATATATATTCTTTTGTATATTCATTTATATTTCAATTGAATAAGGCATAGCATGAAATGCATAAAAAATAAATTGAATTGCATTGCATACATTCATGTGGTAGGTATCAACCAGAAGGATTCAAAAGAAAATGGCAGTATTGTGTTACTGATGTATGGGAATATTTAGGAATATTTAAATATTAGTGTAAATATTTAAATTAATCCTTTAATTCTAAAGATATTTTGAATATATCATTTCCATTCCACATTCCAAATTAACACTTTACTATCAACATCAAATTGTACCACCCAATTAAGATAAACAATAATTTCTAATAAGTACATGCAACTCTTTTGAGATGAAATAAAAGAGATAACAATTTTTAAAAGATATTGTTGCAAAATTTTGAATATTGAAGATCATCCAAGTATGTTGCAGTTCATGCATAAATACATTCAATTAAATAGGTTCATATAGCATTTTAAACTCAATTTTGCTCCATTTCAACAACAATTTTCATTAGGAAAAAGTAAACATTGTTTTGACTTAGAGATGCATATATAGCTGGCCTTGGGAACTCAAGTTAATTATAACAGACCACACCTGAACTATAAAAAATGTAGGTCCTGATATCAAAATGGCTACTGTGTGAAGACTGAATTTTTTTCAGAAAAAGTAAATCTTTGTACCAGTTACAACAGGTTGAATTTCATAGTTGCACACCAGACTGTTCATATTCAAAACATTTGTAGAAATGAATCCAGCAGCATCCTGGGGGCACCAAAGACAACATGATGGGCATGGCAGCATGATTGTATTCCTCTGCCCTCTATGCAACATCAACAAACTTACCAAAGGGGGAGGGGAAAAGAATAATTACTCCTTGCTTCCCCTGCAGACACCGCTGAATAAATCAGTAGTTTTCATAACACATCATGGTGTTTGTCTATAAAATATTTACAATCAGGGCTGAACAATTCAGTTGCCAAGTTACATATATCAGTTATTTCCAAAGAAAATTAACACTATGTTTTCTGCCATTAAAAATGTGTCTCACATTTTTAAACTAGCCTCACATAAATTTTTCCAAATGGCTTGGAAAATTCTTAAACATTTTGGACATTTCAGGATTGTGTAAATACTTGTTTCAAGGAAGAGAGGAAACCGTTCCCCCTCATTCTGCTTCCATTGAGATCTGATTGGTAAAAAAAAATCATTTGCTGTTTAATTCTGCTTTCCTACTTACTGTAGCTACTTCTACTATTTTCTTGGAAAAGGCATAATTCAGAGACTATATCAGTAAAATGTGAGTAGACAAACACTCCTAATTCTACTAGACTGTCCATGAAACAAAGGTTTATCAATTTATCTGTACTGTTTTCTTCTAAATTCTATTTAATAGTTTTTTTTTCTTTTGCTGATTTTTGTGAATGAGGTATTTTTGAGGCTTTAACTATTTTCAGAAGATTTCAGAAATTTTTGAGTTAATCTGAAGTAATTGAGGCTTTTGTTGATCCCTAATAGAAAATTATGATAACAACCATTTAAAAATATTCTAATGAGTTCAAAGAACTTTATCACATTATAGTTGTGGAGCTAGAAACAAATAAAGGCAAGTAAAAGGATTAAAAGAGATCAAAGTTTGAATGAAAAAAAAACACTATCCTTTCATGTACTGTGCAATTAATTTATAGATTTATAATATATTATGATAGCTTTTAACTTACTTTAATGGCCTAAAATGGTTAAGACAATCAACACAGAAAATTACTCAGTGATCCGAGGTTTAGGATTAGATAGCAAAGTATGACTTTATGTACAGTGACAACATAGTTTGTCTTAACTGTATTTCTAATCCTAGATTTCTTGGATATGTTATAAAAGACCAAATAAGTAATTTTCACAGTTATTAAAGCCCAGGGTCCCATGATTTCTAGCTTAATTAGAAGTATTTTTCCCTCTAGGATAGCAAACACATTTGATCCTAGTTTTCAAACTTATTTTTGTAGTAAATTCTTTTGGTTCAGCTTTTATAAGAAATTATAGACTAATAAACCAAGACACTTGGTTGAGCATATAGTTTGTCCCAGTGGGCCAGGAGTAGTACTACTGAATTGGAACTATAATCTCTGTTGAGGGAAGCATTTTGGTCTTATTTAACCTTATCCTTTTTTTTAGCATGTTTTTCTCAAGAATGGGAATCTATATATTAGTGAATCGTGTTTATAACTTTAATAAAAACAAGAATTATGTAATTAAATTACATGGTATGAATAGGTAACGCTTAGCATCCATTTAGTTACATTTTATCAGGAGAGACAATAACAGATGTGGCACATTCATGTATGGGCTCAAAAGTAAAAATTCCTGAAATATCAATGTAAGGGCAAATAACATGTTCAATATATACTTCATTGATTATACAGAGGCTCTCAGTTCTATGGACCATGTAAAGCTGAGGAATGCCCTTATGATAATGGGAACTGCAGAACATCCCATTGTCCTCACCTGAAACCTGTATACAGGATAGAAAGCCACAATCTGAATGAAACATCTTGACACAAATTGGTTACTTGTCAATGAATGAATGAGACAAGGATGTAGGCTGTTACGTGACTAACCTAATTAACCTATGCATCCTAAATAAATATCTTACTAGAGCAGCTATGAAGGTCTTTCATGGGAATAAGTTTAGTAAGAAACCAGAATTATATATATATATGTATATATATATGTGTATGTATATATATATATATATATATATATATATATATATATATATATATATATATATATATATATATATATATATATATATATATATATATATATAATATTTTATTAATTTTCCAATTTTCCATTTAAGTATTTAAAAAGCAATGTGGTGGCTGGGTTAATCAATAGTTTGATAACAAAATCTTTAGTACAAATCTTAAATTACAACATCCAATATTTCCTCTCTTTTTCTCTTAACATTTACTGTCTCGTATTAAACTAATACAGTTCTTATTATATCAACTCAGTAAAAACATCATTATTACATTTATCAATGATTTTTAACTTATACGTATCTTAATTATTTTTATATTCAATCTTCATAAACAATCCATAGCCTGTTATTAATTTTTCCCAATTTTTAGTTTCCCATCTATTCCAATTTAACTTTTGATATTTATAATTTTCAGGTTTTAGGTAACCAAGATTTCCTTTATCTCAATTCATAACAGAATCTAATATCCAAAATACACATTTTATCTATTTGAATATAAACTTGTTCTATTTCCTAAAAGTTATCTATTTCCCACCATATTAAATCATCTACTTAATATTACAGTATCTCATTTAATAAATCAAAACCATTGTATATAGTACCTGGGTTAATCATAAATCAAACATATTCATAATAATTATTCTTTTTTTAGGTCTAATTTTTAAATATTAAACAGATAAATATTAAACAGATAATATTAAATATTAAACAGATAAAATCCTTATTCTCAATTGATTTCCAAATATTTTAAATGGCCAGAATTCCCCTTATCTCAACTTCTCTCTTTAACCCTCTAATTAATAATATAAAATCTCCTCTAATAAATCAAAGCCCCAAGTTTCTTCAGCCTTATTCTGGCTTTCTTCCTTTGCCAACTAGGCTTCCATATCAGTGCTTTTAGATCATCAAATAGATCTCCCTCTATTATTATATATGTTATTTGAAATAAAGGGGACCATTTAATTGCCATTATTTTTGAAGGACTAGCCCATTTGTATTCACAAAGTTGTCTTCCTATTATTCCAATTCCCCTTGATTGCCCTGATATGTTTATCTTCCATTCAATCTGTTCTTCTTCTTTCTCAAATTTCTTCTGATTTATATAGAAAGTCTTTTTCATTTTAAGTGTCGTCACTCCCTATTCTGGATTTACCATTATTTGTTGATCAATTGAGTCCTCTAATTGTTCCACTTCTTCTGTTATCTTCTGCGTTGTTAGTTCTTTGGTTGTAGTCAAAGTTTGGGTTTGTGTATCTAGGCTGGAGTCTTGATCTTTTATGTTAGGTCTTATTTTATCACAAGCTGAAAGAATGGTTTCATGTATTGCTTTCAACATGGAAAGGATCTTTTCCTGGTCTTCATCCATCTCTTTCACGTGTTTATAAATAGTCTTTATAGTAGAAGTCGTTTGTCAAGCAAGATTTTATAGTCCAAGGTATTTCATCATCTCATATAGTAACCAATATTGCTCAAATAAAGAGATAGGAAGACAATTCCCCACATATAACTCTGAAAGTCAATAAAGGTTTACATTCACAGTTCAAGTAGGCCAGTTATGCCGCCAGCTGTTCTCTTACAGCTGAGTTTCTCACAGGTCAAAACAATCTTATCTAAGGTCTGCGCTTTGAGCCAAGTCTCTGTTAGGAAATAACAAGTTGTAATACCAAACTTCACCACAAGATGTCACCAATGCCGTTTAAGGGTTTTTAAGTCCAAAATTTTTATAATCATTTTTCCAATTTTATTTCTTTTTTGCAAAAGCAAAAGTCTCCAATAAAAATAGGAAAAAATTTGGTCCCCAAGTTTCAGGAACATATAAATCCAATTAGATTAAAATTGTTCTTTTAATGCTTTAATTCCCCTGGGTAGTAAGTCACCGCTATTCTTAGAGGGTAGGATAGAAATTCCTTTCCCTCTCTCCTCACAGGGGGAAAGATATTTCAGGCAGCTTTTACAGGGAAAAAAGTACTTAGAGTAAAGAGAAGATTGGATCTCACCCAGTTTCATCCGGGTTGCTTCCGAAGTGCTTGGTGATAAGTTTGACTTTGGCTGTCTGCAGCCTAGTGATGGGCCATATTACTATGGTGGTCTTTCATCCGCCAGTTTGGAGGGCTGCCCTGGATTGAGCGGAAGGGCTGCCACCCTCCCGTGATCAAGTGGGAGATCCCTCCTTGCTCGTCGCCCCTACAGGGCGACTTTACACCCTTTCCAGGGTCCCCCAGCGAAGCAAAACCAAATGTAGAAGACAGAGCTCGCCTTCCAGTGGCCATGGAAGCCACAATGGCAAGGCAGAAGCCCAGAATAGAAGATTCTTCATATGTTGATAGTCAGCATTACCAGCTCAAGAATGCATCAGATAACACTGGTCACTGTTGACTTCATATCGGCTCCCGGGCGGCAGCGGTGTCTCCGCGGATCAGCTGTGCGGCGGAGGCACCGGCGGCGAGGATGACAGCGGCGGCGGCGACGGCTCTTCTTTCCCAGTCTGGTCGCCTATTCAGGGAACCGGCAGTGACGGTGTCGGTGGTGGCAGGGCCTCTCCAAGCCCGCCCCTGGACCATGACAACCATCGCAGCCATCCAGGGGGGGCCGGAGGCTCTGCTCTGCCCCGGCCCCCTGACCGGCTCCCGGGCGACGGCGGCAACATCTCTGCCCTGCCCCAACCCCCGCACCTGTTCGACTCCGGCGGCGTCCCCAAGCGACCAACGGAGGCGCTGTGGACCAGCTGGGTAGCGGAGGCGGTGGCATCGTCAGCAGCGGCGACGGCGAGTACCCCGCGGGGCCCTAGCCTGTCATCTCCCCACGGGCCCGAACACCGGCGGGGGCAGTGGCGATGGGGCGCCTCTAACCCGCCCCCGAGCCGCTGCAACTGCTGCAGCCATCCAGAGTGGGGCCGGTGCCTCCACCCTCGGCTCCCTATTATGCCTCCCTGGGCAACAGCGATGCCAGGGATGATCAGGAAAGACCCCGCGGATCAAATGGATCAGCTAGGCGGCGGAAGAGACAGCCGCAGCAACCGCCCTGAGCGGGACCGGAGTCGTTGCCCTGCTTCGACCTCCTGGCCTGCTCCTGAACAACGGCGGCATCTCCCTGGGATCAAGGAGATGCCGCAGACCGGCTATGCGGACCCGATCGACCACCACTGAGGGGCCTTTGACAGCGGCGCTAACCTTCTCCAGGCCCCGGTCACCCAATCTCACCGAAAACCCCTCGACGGCAGCACCACTAGATGTGGCGTGGCGTCCACGGCCCACACCCTAGGTGCCGACAGTATCTCCGTGCCGATCAACACCCCTAAAGACGCCAGGATGCAGCTGACCGTTGGAGATGACGGCGACTAGACCACCGAGGCCATCAACATCTGGCCTCCTCCAGCTCCGAACCCCCTGCCCTCCCTCGCCCCACAGGACATGATGGGCCTGGGTGCAAGCCACGGTGGCAGAGTGGCCTGTCCTACACCTGCAGCCCCATAGAGGTGAGAGCTCTATGGGGTATGCTTCACCCAGAGTGGGTCCTGGACCACCCCCAGAAGCAGAATCACAACCCATCGTGAGAGGATGGGGAGTGGCCTGCTTCTGAGGTTCACCCAACCAAGTGGCAGTGGCTGGGTGACGGTCCAGATACCCACCTACCCGACTAGACCCTCCTTCTAATGCTCCACCCAGGGGACCGCCTTCCCAATTCTCCCCAATGCTCCCTATGCGTCTTCAATATTCTTGCGTAGATCTACTCGCCCTCAGGAGTTCCCCCCTCTCCTGGGTTCGTCCTGCCTTCAATACATCAAACCTCGATGACGGGCCCGACCATTGGGCCTCTGAGAGATGGCCAGGCAGGGTCAGGGGCCTCCATCACAAGACCAACAAGAGGCCCCTGGTTAAGTTTCTTGTTAAGTTTTTTGTCGGGTTAGGGAGGGGGGCGGGAAAAGAGTATGGCTGCTCGGGGAAGGCAGGCCTTCCGGGTGCCATAACGCAGGCCAGGCTTACGACCATTCGTGATGGTGAGAAACGAGGACCAGTCGCCGACAATAACCGATGGCGTACTGATGAACATCCTATTCCCAGGATGGTGGGGAACGGCAGAAGGTGCACAAACAGAGGGCCGTATCGTCACCGGGAGTGTCATCTCCGCTCTGTACAAGCGGTGAGACACTCCGACACTCTGTACTTCCCCGGAGGACCCGGGAGCGAAGGTGTGCAGCCTCCTATGCTAAGGCTGGTCTACCTGAATGCCAGGTCCGTAGCTAACAAGGCACACCTTGTTCGTGACCTAGTGGAGAGCGAGTACGCGGACCTGGCTTGCATCACGGAAACCTGGCTGGGCCAAGAGGGTGGTGTCCCTCTGATTGACCTCTGCCCGCCAGGTTTCCAGGTGCTGCACCAGCCTCGGACCCATGGAAGGGGCGGGGGAGTGGCAGTTATCATCAGGGAATCCCTTAGCCCGCGAGAGATCACCGTCCCTCAGATGGTCGGGTGTGAGTCTCTCCTACTGAGATACGGCCCGGGGGCGCAGTTGGGCCTGCTGCTGGCATACCTACCACCTAATCGTGCAGTGGCAACCCTGCCCGAGCTACTCGATGTCCTCTCAGGGTTGGTGGTTGAATTCCCAAGACTCATGGTCTTGGGCGACTTTAACCTACCGTCCCTGGGAGGATCGTCCGATCTGGCTCGGGAGTTCATGGCTTCCATGGCGGCCATGGACCTGTCGCAAATAATTTCTGGACCGACTCATGAGAGAGGCCACACCCCAGACTTGGTGTTCTTGTCTGGACGGTGGCGCGATGATATCGGTGGGGGTGCCACGACTGTTATGCCCCTGTCATGGACCGATCATCACCTCGTGCGGCTAGACTTCCCCTTTGCCACCCCCCACCGTGGGTGCGCGGTGCCAACCAGATGGTACCGCCCTAGGCGCCTAATGGACCCTGATAGGTTCCAGGCAGCGCTTGGGGACGCACATGCACTCCCTGCTCACAGCTCGGCGGATGCCTTAGTGGAAGCCTGGGAGAAGGCAGCCACGGAGACTCTGGACCGAGTTGTACCCTTGCGGCCTCTGACCCGGCGCAGATCTCAGCGAGCCCCATGGTTCACCGCGGAGCTCCGGGAAATGAAGCGTCGGAGACGGGGCCTAGAGAGCCGTTGGAGATCCAGTCGATCCGAATCCGACCGATTGCGATTAAGAATCCTCACCAGGTCTTATCTCGCTGCGATAAGGGTGGCAAAATCCAACTACTTTTCCACCCTCATCGCGTCCGCAGATAACCACCCGGCTGCCTTGTTCAGGGTGACTCGCTCCCTACTGAACCAAGAGGTGAGGGAGGAACCCTTGCAGGGTCGAGCCGAGGAATTCGGTCAATATCTGCTGGATAAAATTGCTCGGATCCGAACCGGCCTGGACTCCAACTGGGCTGAGTTGGAAGAACAAGGAATGGACAGTCTTGTCGACGTCATCTGGGAGGAATTTGATCCTGTGACTCCTAAGGAAGTGGACAGGATTATGAGGAGGTTGAGCTCCTCCACATGCTTACTGGACCCGTGCCCTTCCTGGCTGGCATATGCAGCTCGAGAGGGGACACGAGGCTGGTTCCTGGCGGTCATCTCCGCTTCTCTGAGTGAGGGTCACTTCCCCACCGCCTTGAAGGAGGCGGTGGTGAGACCTCTCCTCAAGAAGCCCACCTTGGACCCATCCTCATTGAATAACTTTCATCCAGTCTCCAATCTTCGCTTCATTGCGAAGGTTGTTGAGAGCGTGGTGGCGCACCAACTCCCTCAGATCCTGGATGAAGCGGTTTATCTAGACCCGTACCAATCGGGCTTCAGGCCGGGCTACAGCACGGAGACGGCATTGGTCGCTCTGATAAATGATCTCTGGAGAGCCCGGGACAGGGGCCATTCCTCTGTCCTAGTCTTATTAGACCTCTCGGCGGCTTTCGATACCATCGACCATGGTATCTTGCTGCGACGCCTCAGGGGACTGGGAGTGGGAGGCATGGTTCTGCGTTGGTTCTCCTCCTTTCTCCAGGGTCGCTCGCAGTCGGTGTTGGCAGGGGGACAGAGGTCGACCCCGAGGCCTCTCGCTTGCGGAGTCCCTCAGGGGTCGGTCCTCTCGCCTCTCCTGTTCAATATCTACATGAAACCGCTGGAGGAGATCATTCGCAGCTTTGGAGTAGGGTACCATCAGTATGCTGATGACACCCAGCTTTTCATCTCAACTCCAAACAACATCAGTGATGCCCTCGACGTGATGTCCCGCTGCCTGAAAGCGGTCCGGGAATGGATGGGGAGGAACAGGCTTCAACTGAACCCGGACAAGACTGAATGGCTGTACGTACCGGCAAGCCAGGATACTCAGAACATCCCATCCCTTAACATCGGGGACAAGTTACTACCCCCTGTTGCTAGGGCCCGCAACCTGGGCGTCCTCCTTGACTCGCAGCTCTCCCTGGAAGATCACATAGGAGCTGTGACCAAGGGGGCCTTCTCCCGGGTTCGACTAGTTCGCCAATTACGGCCTTATCTGGACCTGGATGCCTTACGTACAGTCACCCATGCTCTTGTGACCTCTCGCCTAGACTACTGTAACGCTCTCTACTTGGGGCTGCCCTTGAGATCCACTCGGAAGCTTCAACTGGTGCAAAGTGCAGCAGCACGGACACTCTTGGGAGCCTCCCGATACTCCCATATCACACCTCTCCTCCGTGCGCTGCACTGGCTCCCAGTTGCCTTCCGTGTGAAGTTCAAGGTGCTAACAATGACATACAAAGCCCTACATGGCATGGGTCCGGACTACCTACGGGAGCACCTTCTGCCAATGTCAGCACCCCACCGTCCTGTGCGCTCCCACAGAGAGGGCCTCCTCAGGGTGCCACCGCTCAAGGAATGTCGGCTGGTGGCCCCCAGGGGGAGGGCATTCTCAGTGGGTGCGCCAGCCCTCTGGAACAGCTTACCAACCGAAATCCGGATGGCCCCCGACCTCCGCACCTTCCGGCGCGAATTAAAAACTTACCTGTTCCAGCAGTCCGGCCTGGCCTGATAGCTCTAATTGGGGTCCCAGTTTGTATTTTACTATTGTTTGTTTTCACTATTGTTCATTCTGTATGCCTACCTTATTCTGTACACCGCCCCGAGTCCCTCGGGAGAAGGGCGGTTTATAAAAACAAACAAATAAATAAATAAATAAATAAATAAATAAATAAATAAATAAATAAATATATTAGCACTGGAAATCCACCATTCCCAGAATATTTACAAATTGTGATTTTCATTAGTATTATAAAAAGGCTTTGGTGCTGTGAAAATAATGATTGTTTATAATGGAGACTAGTGCTGTCAGACTGACTAGACATTATAATCATAGTAATTTAAGCCCAGAAGCAGCTTTATGTCCAACAAATAGCAAAATGTATAATAACAGTGCTGGGGTATGTAGAACTATTCTAGATATCTAAAGTCTGAAGTCCTTGTGTGACTTGTCCATATAAAAATCAAATCATATATTTATTACAAAGACAAGCATAAGAAGTGTGGCGTACAGTCAGCTGAAGACCATAGAAAATATATCTGTCTTAAGAATAATCATAATTATAAAACAGAAAATGTAGATAAAATAAATAAATAATAAATAAATAAATAAATAATAAACCTTTATTGTCAAAGTACAACATGTGTACATTGAGATTAGCTGAGCCTCACCCCGTGCTCTCTCCCCCTAACACACAGTGACAACAAACCCTCCATCCCACCACACTATGTGAACCAACTACACCACACACCGGCCTCCCAAGTCAATTCTGCATAAGATTATGTCCCATTTAAAAGCCTAACAGCCCATGGATAAAAGCTATTTTTCAGCCTGTTGGTACGGCTGGCCATATTCCTATATCTCCTACCGGATGGTAGGAGAGTAAAGAGATACCGTCCAGGGTGTGAGTCATCCCTGAGAATCTTCCTCACTCTTCCAAGGCAACGAGCCCTGGTGATGTCATCCAGTGGTGTCAGGGAACAGCCCACAATGTCTTGTGCTGTGCTCACTACCCTCTGTAATACTTTCCTATCCGCAGCTGTCAGACCAGCATACCAAACCACAATACCATATGAGAGAACGCTCTCTATAGTAGACCAGTAAAAGCGGGTCATTAGCTGTTGTTCTACCCTGTTCTTCCGTAAGACCCTAAGAAAGTGAAGCCTCTGTTGGGCCAAAAGCATAAAAGCATAAAATAAATCTAAAAGGAGAAGTAGGAGCATTAGATAGATATAGAAGGTGCATAAAAGTTGGGCAGAATAGATCTATCACACCACACATTGTACTGTACCCTAGTATGATGGGCATAATGAACGTAGGTACTCATTAAGACTAATTTATGATACAGGTAATCATACGGTGGACTGCTGCATAGAATTTAATAATATTACATGACATATCATGATTAATACCTGTTGTGATTCAGGGTCAGCCTGTGGGTTCGGCAGTTGGGTCGGACGACTCAGAGGAGGAGGGGGGTGTTTTACTGATGAGAGCCCTCAGCCAGGCCCCTCCCACTTGGTCACCATGGAGACCCAGCTGTGTGAGCCTGACAGCGTGGATGAAGATGACCCACAGCTGGCCCTGTTCAAGGACGCCCGACGCAGGAGGCAGTCAATTAAGAGTAAACAGAGGAAGGCAATGGGGCTCCTCGGAAGTAGGCAGAGAGAAGCCACACCCTGAACTCTATATAAGGGGAATATGTGGGAGGGCTGGTTTGCTGAAGGCAACCGCTTGGATAGTTCCTGTTTCTTAAAGCTCCTGTTTCTTGGTTTGTCTTGTTCCATTTGTTTTTGTAGCAATAAATTTGGCAGGCGTAATTCCAGCCTCTTGCCTTCTTGTAAAAGGGGTTGTCCCTGCCTTTTCTGCAGGGCTGGTAGCAGGCTGGTACAGAACAATACCTGAAAGCAGCAGCAAGGTGTAGAATTACCCTGGTAAAATGAGGCTAGTGCAAATGTCTCTACAACACAGACACTGGAGAATCATATGCCCTCTGTATGTTCAGACTCACAGTGGCATTCTATCTCTGGGTAGGGAATTTCTGTATTGGCCTTCAAGGACAGCTGAGGAGAGGACCTGATATTGTGCCAATAGCAGGGTACTTTGAGTTCAGTTATGTATGTCCTAGGGGAGGCAGAATACCTGTTACATTCACTAGTAATAAAGATTGAAAACCTCATTGGATCCAATTGGCACCCTGTCTGCTATGCACGATTTAATGAGTGCTTTGTCCTGATCATATACCATGCTGAGTAGAAAAACTACAGGGAAACCCAAGGTTGAAATGTTAAGTTGCCACTGCCTTTTTTCATGTGGTCTGAAAATCATTTCCCATAATTAATTCCATCAGCAAGGCTGAGGGCAAAAAAGGATAGTCTGAGCCAATAGTTGAATATGTCGCCCACATTCTAGCCTCTACTTTCATGGGGCTCATCTTCAGTCTCAAGGTGGCATTAGAGACACCTTTTGGAACTTTCTATGGGGGGTGAGTTATTACCCCCATAGATAGGGCTTGCAACTTGGGAGTCCTCCTAGATTCACAGCTTTCTTTAGAAGACCATATAGTAGCTGTGACTAGGGGGGCCTTCACCCAGGTTCGCCTGGTGCGCCAGTTGCGGCCCTATTTAGACCGGGATGCCTTATGTACGGTCACTCATGCGCTCGTGACCTCTTGTCTGGACTACTGCAATGCTCTCTACATGGGGCTGCCCTTGACCACTCGGAGGCTCCAACTGGTATGCAGCCGCCAGAGTTGTGCTGGGAGTTTCCCGATACTCCCATGTTACACCTCTGCTCCGCGAGCTGCATTGGCTTCCAGTTGTCTTCCGGGTGAGATTCAAGGTGCTGGTATTGACCTACAAAGCCCTACATGGCATGGGTCCGGAATACCTTAGGGAGCACCTGCGGCCGGCATCAACTTCCCTCCGCCCAGTACGCTCCCACAGAGAGGGCCTTCTCAGGGTGCCACCGGTCAAAGAATGCCGACTGGTGGCCCCTAGGGGGAGGGCGTTCTCTGTGGGCGCGCCAGATTTATGGAACCGTCTTCCGGTTGAGCTCCGGATGGCGCCCGACCTGCGCTCCTTCCGGCGTGATCTAAAGATGTTTCTCTTCGAACAAGCTGGCCTGGCCTGATGGGATGGGGTTGGGGTTTTTATTACTTTTAATGTGTTTTAACCTATTGTAAGAGTTGTGGGCATTTTGTTTAATCTCTTTTAATTTTTGTATTTTGTCTTTTAACATGTATTGCCCTGTTCACCGCCCTGAGTCCTTCGGGAGAAGGGCGGTATACAAATAAAATTAATAAAAAATAATAAAATAAACTTGAAGGGCCAATCTTAAGAGATTTGGATTGAACAAATTCTAATGGTGCAAAATTAAAGAAGAGGTCAAGCTGGACATCATAACAAAGTTGTGCTATTGACTGGAATAATTTGAATGCTTTATGTATTAGTAGCCACCTCTTGTCTTGAGGAATTTAAGGATAGCAGATGAGCCACTCTGTATATTTTCAGTAATGTAGTCCCCATGGGTTTCTTGCTGTTGGCAGTACACTCCCAGGTACTTGAAATAGGACAGGGGCTCCCAACCCCAGTCCGTGGACTGGTACTGGGCCGTGGCATGCCAGCAACCAGTCCGCACAAACAAACAAAGCCCCATCCACGGGTTGCAGGCAGCATACAAAACCACACCCCCTCCAGTCCACAGAAAAACCTCTCTCCACGTAACCTCTCCCTGGTGCCCAAATGTTTGGGTCTTGTAGCCATCTATGCTTTAGGAGAGGCTTTTGGGCTTTTGACACATGCCATGGTTTTAGTTTTCTGATAATTGAGGTATTTCTTCTTTGAAATACTGTGCTAGAATTGTCAGTGTTCTTTTAAGGCTAGTACACAGGTCTGAAACCTGTGGCTCCGGAGCCGCATGCGGCTCCCAGTCCTCTGCCATGTGCAGTCCCAAAAAAAAAGTGGGACTAAAAAGTTCAACCAATCAATTCAAATATGCAGGGTAGGTGCATATCTCGCCTTGCCTCCACTCTTCAGTCAAACCCTGTTCTGCGCATGCACGCATGTATGCACATCGCACACATTTTTTGCAGCTCCCAGTTTTTCCTTTTGTGAGGGAACCGGTTCCGAGTGGCTCTTTCACTGTTTCAGGTTGCTGACCCCTGGGCTAGTAGGTATTCTTGAAAGTATTGCTGCATTGCCCCCTAGAGTACAACAAAGCTACTTTTGGAGAGTGAAAGTTTGTGTTAAGGAGATAGGCTACTACCATGGAATTGATGTAGAAGTTGAATAGGAATGGGGCTAATGTGCAATCTTGCTTGACGCCTTTCTCAGTTTCAGTCACTGTGATAAGACGCCTTGGGAGTTACATCTTATTTTGACTAAGGCCCCTTCATGAAGCATATGTATTAGATGAAGTAAATGTCAGCAAATCAAGGAGACCTCTAGTTTTTCCCATAGTTTAAGTTGGGATATAGAACCAAAAGCTGCTTTGAAGTCTGTGAAGACAGCATAAAGGAAGTTTGTGTTCAGGAGGAGTATTTTTGGATAAGATGAGGTGTATTAGGCACTGGAGGGACGTGGTGGCTCAGTGGGTTAGGACGCTGAGCTTGTCGATCAGAAGGTCGGCAGTTTGGCGGGTCGAATCCCGAGTGCCGTGTAACAGAGTGAGCGCCTGTTACTTGTCCCAGCTTCTGCCAACCTAGCAGTTCGAAAGCACGTAAAAATGCAAGTAGAAAAATAGGGACCACTACAGTGGGAAGGTAACAGCGTTCCGTGCGCCTTTGGCGTCTAGTCATGCCTGCCACATGACCACGGAGATGTCCTCGGACAAGCGCTGGCTCTTCGGCTTTGAAACGGAGATGAGCACCGGCCCCTAGAGTCAAAAACGACTAGCACGCATATGCGGGGGAACCTTTACCTTTACCTTTACCTATTAGGCACTGATAAATGGTAAATCTGCCTTTCGTAAAATCAGCTTGATCCTCTGCAAATATATTTTCTTCTTCCAGACAAGGGAATCTTGAGCAACAAGAATTTTGATTTCTGTCATAATGGCAGAATTTCTATAGTTTGGCTATGTTCTTCAATTCTAGTAGAGGTATCCATGTAGGGTATGCCTCCCAGGTCCCTGGGGGGATGTGACATTCCACAACAGATGGGCCATTGCTTTGGACTCTTGTCTATGTAAAATATATATTTTATTATATCACATGAACAAAATGAGCAATTCTATACATCTATGAAATGTTTTGCCTAACAACTACTTCCTTTAGTGAATATTCTGGTTCCAATTAGCATTGTTATGTGAGGACTATCTGTACTGAGTGGAAAGCAGTGACGAAAAATATTTCAACATGCTTTCTGTTATGCTGAATCCAATATACAGTGAATAGGAGGCTAAAGTATTAGGTATACTGCCTTGAGTTATACTTTAAAAAGGTGGAATAAAGAATAACAATAATAGCAGCAAACCACCCGCATTTTGGAAAGATTCCTTAATCAAATTATTGAACATATCTTGATCGTTGTGTTATTCTCTCCTTTTTTTCTTAACTATAAATGAAAAATATGATTTTCAGTTCTATTTGCCTGACCCTGCCAGTTATTATATATTGATAGCCTATTTCTTCGGCAGATGGAGAAAAACTTAGTGGGAATTAGTAGAAATGCTGATCTTAAAATATTCAAGATGAAAGCTAAACTTGTGTACTTTAAGTCAAGCCTGGCTGTCAATAGAACAAGCAATTCTCTTTAAAGCGAAAAAAGCTAATCTCTGTGTCATGTTAATTTGTGTGATGGATAACAGAAAGATATGCTGTCTTTATTTTTCTGTAGACTTTCAGAATACAGAAGCTATTTGGTGTTGCTTCCACAACAAATTTGCCACTTTAGAAATTTTGACAAGCACTTTATACCATGAACAATTTCCAAATCAAGGCTGTGAAAAATGATAGGGATATCTGTTTTATTTCCAAAAATTCTCTTATAAAAAAATAAGTAATTGCATAGGCCAGAGCAAGTGGGTTGTACACTCCTACAGTGATACACTATTACTTTACAATTAAGTCCATGCTGATGGATGGAAAATATTACAATGAAAATAGAGGGGGTATTATTTGTTTATCCTGCTATTTATAAACAAGACTATGTTCTGTATCCCTTAATTTTAAGGTAACAGAGTTACAGAACATCAAAAACATAACCAGACTGCCTCGAGAAACCAAGAAGCATGCAGTAGCAATTATCTTTCATGATAAGACATCAAAAACATTTGCCTGTGAGTCAGGTAAGCAGTTATTACCCTATCTTTAACTTAAGCAAATTTTGCTACTTATGAAACAGTACTTCATATGGATTAAGATACATAATTCTTTTTAACAGGAATGTACATAACTGTTTGTTGCATGATGGGATGGTATATCTCACCCTTTCGGTATTTTTAAAAAAACCCTTCTTTTCTTATTTATTACTTATCACTTTCTTACTTTGTCCTCAAGGTGGACAAAAGGTTTTTTTTCAAGTTTCCAGTGCAACTTTTAGAGCTGAATAAACATTGCCTAAGGGAAGCTATAAGAGAAGCAGTGATGTGCATTTTTGTTGGTTGCCAAGCTTGTTATAGGCACGTGCTAGAATACTAAAAATCCCATGCCTATAAGAGAGTACAAAGAACAGTTATAATTCCAGGTTAAATTCACCTTCAGTTTCATTTCATTTGTGGCTACTTTAGTTTTCCAACATTACAAACAAAGTCATATGATTCATGAGGAAAAAACTTAAACATTTCTCATTAGAAAAAATCTTCTATTTGTAAAATCACAGTATTAATTGGAAATAAATTATACTATAATAGACTCTTGCATCTGTCCCTTTCTTTCCCTCTCCTTCTCCCCCCTCCCTCCCTCTTCCTCTCTTTCTCTCCCCCACTCTCCCTCCCTCCCTCTCTTCTCTCCCTCTCTTTTTCTCCCCAATGGATGGGTATGTTTCTAATGGATCAGCAGAGGCCTATTGGTAGTAGTAATAGCTTTCTCCTCTTTTGGTCCTTAATCAGAACTCCTTTTGTTCTTCCATAGAATCAAAAGGATGTTTCCTCTGATCTTAAAGTAGTTTCCCAGCATGATGTCCAACTATTGATTCTCTTCTCCTTCATTAATTCTAAAACTAAGCTGGTGGCTGTCACTATATTTTGAGGACACAAATAGCATTATTTTATTATGCTCTATGTGAAATTGTAATGGCTTTTTAGGACCTAAATCTGTTATCGTTTACCTTCATTTAAAGTGTTTATGTTGCAGAACTTTATTTCTCACATGCCTATGCTGGCAGCAATGTACAACAAGAAAAAAAGGTTAACAGTTGTGGAACATTAAAAAGCAAAATATATAGTGCAGTGGCACTAATCAAAAGGATAGATATCAAAGCCTAACATCCACCTAATGTTGTACCTCAGAACTAGGTTTTCATTTGTTTGTGAAAACCCATTAGAGCAGAGTTCCCCAAGTTTTCCAGCTTTGCAGTCCAGTGGGGAGGGAGAGGGGACAGTTGCGTGCGAGTGGTGGGTGAGTGCACGCCCAGGTCCATTTGTGCTAATGATGGTCATGGGCATTGCTACTTGCACAAATGGAGCACATACGCATGTGGTCACCCGCCGTTGATGTAAGTAGGGATGCACACGCATGTGTTCACTTGCCACTTCCACTCCCCGATTTTGAATGGCTCATGGCCCGATAGAGGACCACGGCCCAGGGGTTGGGGACCCCTGAGTTAGGGTAAAGCAGTGTTTTTCAACCTCTGCAGCTTTAAAGATGTATGGACCAGAATTCAATTTAGTGACTTGTGTGTTGGGAATAAAGCTTTTAACTCCCACCTCATATACTTATTACCCATGTAATGTTTCTTCAGGTTTATTTTATTTTAAAATGTGGTGAACAAAATTGTACTGAATTATCTAATCAGTGATGCATTGTAGAATTGTATACATGCTAGTAGTATGAAATACACCAATACGATACTGATGCATTTTTCACAGCAGCTGCATTTTTGCATCTACTCAGCTATTTACTATAACTCAAATTCCATACCTATTCATATTCATCACATTCATCGCATCACATATTTTGGATAGGATTTTCCCCTTATGGTTGTTCTCCCAGTATTAGGTGTCTTCATAATCCCTAATTTTACTATCTTCAATAGCTAAATGTCATTCACAAAAGTGACTGCCTAACTGCTCCCCCTTGTGGGATCTCCACTTTCTATTTTATTTATTCAGTTTTTATAGTCACCCATCTCAACCATTGACTCTGGGAGGCTAAAAAAATCAAATAAAAGCGATTACAACAATACAAAATTTAAAAAATATAGTAGTCGAGAAATATACCCCATAATCACTAGAAACAGGTCCCTGCATATACTCAAGGCCCCATCATTATATCATTCTGTGCAGGTATTGGCAGCTGTGTGTACACACTCAAATGTAGACAGCTGGATATGGCTTTGGAAATAGCTTTGCCAGTCTTCCAGAAGGTATAGCTTCCTTATACTTCAAGGAAGAGTCCTTAGCTTGCATTAGCATGATTTAAAATTCACCTCTTAATGCTTTACATGGCTTTACTCCATATATTAATGTCTTATTAATGCCAACAGTTTCAAGAATGCTAAACTGCAGACCAAATAAGCTTCAAGAGACAATGAGAAATGTAGTATCACAAAATGGAGTATCACAAATGCATGTTGTTTAACTGAGATACACAGGTATAACTGAGAAAATTTATGGAATTGTAATGGAACACAAAAATGAATTTACGGTAGATCCTTAAATTAGAACCAATTTAAAGGTCAAAATAGAGTAATGAGTATTTGAAGGCTGAATCTAGTAATTGCTTTCCTTTCTGCCTTAAAGATCCTGCCAGCCATCATCAATTCACTGTTGTTTTTTAATTTAGAGCGATGCTTAATCAGCCAATTGATCTTAAACAGTTTGATATTTTCACATAATCTCATAAAGTGGCTTCATAAATAGCTAAGCATATTTTTAAGTTGTAGAATATGCACAACTATAAATACATTATTCATAGAGCTACAGTTGTGATAGTTAATAATTAGATTTTACTACAGACCTTTTCTATTTATTTAAAGAGTATTTGGCTTTGCATTAGAAGCATAAGTTATATGCCTTTGTCTTTAAGATAGTAAACAAAATGCTGTCTATCTATCTATCTATCTATCTATCTATCTATCTATCTATCTATCTATGCAAATAATTACACTATTTTAAACAATACAATAAATAAAAGAAATTTGGCTCTTTTTTCTTTTTTTATTGTATTACACCCTTACTATAAATTTCTGCGTTCTAAAAATATTGTTTGTTCTGTAGAATCTATTTCCTACAGCTTTATAAACCGTAATATTAATTTCAAACTCTCTAGCACATATCTTTACCAAAGAGACGAGCACCTTTTGGTTTCTTTCACACAATGGTATTTTTCTTTTACACACTATAGTTTTTATACATAAGTTAACAGGTTTTTTTTTCTCATGAGCTGAATAGCATTGTGAATTTGTTTGTAAACACTGGATGTCAAAATGTTAACTTAATAAATAAAAGCAAGTTTATAAAAATATTTATTTGTGGGGCTTCCGGTTTGCCAACGCTGCCATTATGGACGTCTGGAGGATGGCTCTTGTCTTCCACGTCCAGTTTCACATCACTGGGGGGTCCTAAAAGGGCTGAAGAGTGGCCCTGAAGGGGCAACCAGCAAGGAAGGGCTTTTGCAGAAATGTGGGGGAGCCTCAACCCTCCAATTAGTGTCTGCAGTCCCTTCAAACCGGTGGATGAAAGACCGGCAATAGCAACATGGGTGGTTACTAGACTGCAGACAGCCAAAGTCACACTTACCACCAGGCAACATTAAAGCAGCGTGGAAGAGACTGGGTAATATTCCTCTCTTATACCCTAATCTTCTTTCCACCTAAATGAGCTGCTAAGTACCGTCACCCCCCGAGGAGAGGGAGGGGGGAGTTTAACCCTCCCTTCAAATTAGCAGCGACCAAGCCTCCAGGGGTGTTTAAAAAAACATTGAAAAATTGATTTCGACCTCAACTAGAACTTTATAATTTGTGGACTAAAGCTTTGGACTACCTACTCCTTATTTCCTACGTTTATTTGAAAATCTATCTCTGATCTTCTAAAATAGAAGAAATAAATTGGAAAGAGATTAATAGACAATTTCCTAAAAGAAAAGAAAAGAATTTTCTAAGCACTTGGGGGATACTCAGTGGCTAAGCCTGAAATTGCAATCTGAAATTCTAAAAATAAGACTAACCTTGAATACTAGATGTGAGACTCCACCGTGGAAGAAATACAAAAACAAATCTATGCTATGATGAAAACAACCTACCAAACTTATCAGTTCCTTTCTACAGCCGGTGATGAAATAAGAGCTTTTGAGGAAAAACTAGAAAGCGTCTTGGAGAAGCAAACTCAAATTGTGACTACAACTAATAATTTATAGGGACAGAACTTAACAGAAGAAACTGAACAATCAAATACACTGACAGAAGAATTAATTATTCAACAATCACAGACATTTGAGGAGCAAAATGAGAAACAAATGGAAGAAAAAATATACAGTCCAGGACAATTATATCCAGAGGTGAAAATAATGAGAAGATTTGGTGTTTTTATTAGACCCCTCAACCCTTCAAAAATGGAGATTGGAGGGTCACTTCAATATGATACAATAACACAAGAATTCTTTGATGACCCTGAAGCAAAGAAGTGAAAAATGATATGGCAAAGGAAAAAAGCAAGAATAAGATTGAAGAATATTGGACATACTTAAGAGGCTTGAAACAGAAAATACTAAAATAGACAGGATTGTATTTGGGCTATAAGAGATTGTTTTGATGAGTAGATAAAAATACTGGCTAATTTAAAAAAATTAGATGTATAAATATTAACAGTTAAATTGAAATATTGAGCTGTTTAAATGAAATTGATTAAGATATATATATGTTAAGAATGATGTAATTAATATACTTGGATGTAGTGATATGAAAGGATTATTAAATGTTAAAATGGAAGAAATTTTGGCTAATTTTCAATATGTGGAAATCATAATGAAAATAAGAATATTACATTGTATTACTTAACTTGTTGATATGGAAATCAGATAGATAAGAAGTGTACTTATATTACCAGGTATTGGAGAGAATTGTGTAAAGGGAAGGGAGGTCACCCAGAAATATAAAAATAAGAAACTTCAAACGTTTAACTTTAATATCAATGCAAAACTAAAGCTGGAAAAATATATAAGGTGTTTGATGTTTTAAAGATGGAATGTTAAAATATAAAATATACAAAAGTATTGACAAAGATAAGAAAACTACTAACTAACTGATGGATAACAATAAGAAGTATGTTAATTTAGATATGAGATAATATATATTTAAGGAAAAAAGAGAGGAAATACTGGTCACAATAAATTGGAGATTTGTAATAATATGTATTTGTATGAAATGGAACTATTGTAACCCAGACACCACATTGCTTTTCAAAGATACTATTGTAACATTGGAAAACCAATAAAATTATAAAAACAAATATTTATTTGTGGGGGTTTTTTCTCTTTTTAAAGTCTTATTTTATTTATCGCTTAAGAGATTGATAATTATTTTGCAAGAAGAAGGGCTAAGAACTGAATCCTCTATGGCCAAATGTAAATATATTTGGCTAAGAAGTGGCATTATTTTCGTATTTTAACTTTTTAATTGCTCTAATGTAGCAATTAAAAAATCAAAATTCAGGTTATGAGATACTCCAAGGTTAGGGATTGGATGCTATGTGAGGCACCCTTTGAAACATAGAAGGCAAAACCAAACACAATCTCAGACCAAGAGTTGGAGCTAAGGGCTTTGGGACCTAACATAATAAGGATTAAAGCAAGCAACATTTCATTAACCAAATTACCTTTGGGCCTGTTGGCATTCTAAAAATTCCATAGCTCCTTCCTTGTATTATGCCAGTAAAATATAAAAGAACAGGGTTTACAGTGCTATGGAAGCAAACAGGGTATAAAATGCGTCCACAGCACAGTTTTATTTTTATTTAACTGTCATTGACATAGAAAAAACATTTGTTTTTATAATGTTAATTACACAATCTAGCAAGAATAAGTGAGGTTTTGGTAGACTCAAATAAAAGGTTGTCAGGGAGAAATATAACAATGTTACATAATCCTTTCACCCCTTCATATAAGCTGAGAATGGTGAATTTCCTTATTTCATTTGTTTTATTGATTCATTCATTCATTCCCTTTATATCCCTCCTTTCTTATATTTGTGATTTGTTGTTATTAGTTGTGAAGTCATGTCCGACCCATTGCGACCCCATGAACAACGTTCCTCCAGGCCTTCCTGTCCTCTACCATCTTCTGGAGTCAATTTAAGCTCACGCCTACTGCTTCAGTGACTCCATCCAGCCACCTCATTCTCTGTCGTCCCCTTCTTCTATTGCCCTCAATCTTTCCCAGCATTAGGCTCTTCTCCAGTGAGTCCTTCCTTCTCATTAGGTGGCCAAAGTATTTGAGTTTCAACTTCAGGATCTAACCTTCTAAACAGCAGTCAGGATTGATCTCCTCTAGGACTGACCGGTTTGATCGCCTTGCAGTCCAAGGGACTCGCAGGAGTCTTCTCCAGCACCATAGTTCAAAGGCCTCAATACTTTGGTGCTCAGCCTTTCTTATGGTCAAACTTTCACAGCCATACATTGCAACTGGGAAAACCATAGCCTTGACTATACACACTTTTCTTGACAGGATGACGTCTCTCCTTTTTAGTATGCTGTCTAGATTTGCCATGGCTTTCTTCCCCAGGAGCAAGCATCTTTTAATTTCTTGGGTGCAGTCCCCATCTGCGGTGATCTTGGAGCCCAGGAAAATAAAATCTGTCACTACCTCCATTTCTTCCCCATCTATTTGCCAGGAATTGAGAGGGCCGGATGCCATGATCTTGGTTTTCTTAATGTTAAGTTTCAAGCCAACGTTTGCACTCTCCTTCACCCGCAACAAGAGGCTCTTTAGTTCCTCTTCACTTTCTGCCATTAGAATGGTATCATTTGCATATTTTAGGTTGTTGATATTTCTCCTGGCAATCTTAATTCCAACTTTTGATTCATCTAGCCCTGCCTTTATCATGATGTGCTCTGCATATAAGTTAAATAGGCAGGGTGACAGTATACAACCTTGCCGGACTCCTTTCTCAATTTTGAACCAATCAGTAGTTCTGTGTCCAGTTCTCACTGTTGCTTCTTGACCCGCATGTAGATTTCTCAAGAGACAAATAAGATGGTCTGGTACTCCAATCTCTTTAAGAACTTGCCACAGTTTGTTGTGATCCACACAATCAAATGCTTTAGCATAGTCAATGAAGCAGAAGTAGATGTTTTTCTGGCATTCCCTAGCTTTCTCCATGATCCAGCGTATGTTGGCAATTTATCTCTGGTTCCTCTGCCTCTTCGAAATCCTGTCTGTACTTCTGGTAGTTCTCGATCCACAAACTGCTGGAGTCTAGCTTGTAGGATTTTAAGCATAACTTTACTAGCATGTGAAATGAATGTAATGGTGTGATAGTTTGAACATTCTTTGGCACTGCCTTTCTTTGGAATTGGATGTAAACTGATCTTTTCCAATCCTTTGGCCATTGTTGAGTTTTCCAAATTTGCTGACAAATTGAGCGTAGTACTTTTACTGCATCGTCTTTTAAGATTTTGAATAGCTCAGCTGGAATACTGTCACCTCCACTAGCTTTGTTGTTGCTCAGCTTTCCTAAGGCCCACTTCACTTCACATTCTAGGATGTCTGGCTCGAGGTCAGTGACTACCTCATCATTGTTATCAGGGACATTAAGCTCGTTCTTGTATAGTTCTTCTGTGTAATTTTTCCACCTCTTCTTAGTTTCTTCTGCCTCTGTTAGGTCTCTGCCATGCCCATTTTTGCATGAAACGTTCCCTTCATCTCTCCAATTTTCTTGAAGAGATCTCTAGTCCTCCCTATTCTATTGTTTTCTTCTATTTCTTTGCACTGTTCATTTAAGAAGGCATTCTTATCTCTTCTAGCTATTCTCTGGAATTCTGCATTCAATTCAGCGTATCTTTCTTTCTCTCCCTTGCCTTTCACTTCCCTCCTTTCCTCAGCTATTTGCAAGGCTTCCTCAGACAGCCATTTTGCTTTCTTGCATTTCTTTTTCTTTGGGATAATTTTAGTTGCTACCTCTTCTACAATGTTGCAAACCTCTGTCCATAGTTCTTCAGGCACTCTGTCTATCAGATCTAATTCCTTAAATCTATTTGTCACCTCTACTGTATATTCGTCAGGGATATGATTTAGTCCATACCTGAGTGGCCTAGTGCTTTTCCCTACTTTCTTCAGTTTAAGCCTAAATTTTGCAATGAGAAGCTCATGGTCCGAGCCACAGTCAGCTCCTAGTCTTGTTTTTACTGACTGTATAGAGCTTCTCCATCTTTGCTACAGAGCACATAGTCAATCTGATTTCTGTGTTGACCGTCTGGTGATGTCCATGTGTAGAGCCGTCTCTTGGGTTGTTGGAAAAGAGTGTTTGCTATGACCATCGTATTCTCTTGACAAAATTCTATCAGCCTGCTCCCTGCTTCATTTTGTACTCCAAGGCCAAACTTACCTGTTATTCCGGTTATCTTTTGGCTTCCTACTTTAGCATTCCAATCTGCCATGATGATAAGGACATCATTTTTTGGTGTTAGTTCTATAAGGTGCTATAGGGCTTCCTAGAACTGGTCAATTTCATTCTCTTCAGCGCTGGTGGCTGGGGCATAGATTTGGACTACTGTGATATTGAATGGTTTGCCTTGGATTTGAACTGAGATCATTCTGTCATTTTGGGGATTGTATCCCAGTATTGCTTTTCCTACTCTTTTATTGACTATGAAGGCTACTCCCATTTCTTCTGAGGGATTTTTGCCCGCAGTAGTATACCTTTTGGTCATCTGAATTAAATTCACCCATTCCTGTCCATTTTAGTTCGCTGATTCCTAAGATGTCGATGTTCAGTCTTGTCATCTATTGTTTGACCACGTCCAGCTTTCCTTGATTCATGGATCTTACATTCCAGGTTCCTATGGAGAATAAATCTTTACAGCATCGGACTTTCCTTTCACCACCAGATACATCCACAGCTGAGCGTCCTTTCGGCTTTGGCCCAATCACTTCATTCTTTCTGGTGCTACTAGTACTAGCCCTCTACTCTTCCCCAGTAGCATATTGGACACTTTCCGACCTGAGGGGCTCATCTTCCAGTGTCATATCTTTTTGCCTTTTGGTACTGTCCATGGGGTTTTCATGGCAAAGATACTGGAGTGGGTTGCCATTTCCTTCTCCAGTGGATCACGTTTTGTCAGAACTCTCTGCTATGACTTGTCCATCTTGGGTGGCCCTGCATGGCATAGCTCATAGCTTCATTGAATTATGCAAGCCCCTTCGCCACAACAAGGCAGTAATCCATGAAGGGGTCATTTGTGATAGAACTTAGTTAAACTATGTAATGCAAAAAAAATTATGTACAAGGTAATCTTCGACTTATGATCACAGTTGAGTCCAAAATTTCTGTTGCTAAGCAAGTCAGTGGTTAAATGAATTTTGTCCCATTTTGCAAACCTTTCTGCCACAGTTGTTAAGTGAATCACGGCACTTGTTAAGTGAATCATGTGATCATTAATGGGTTTTTTCCACTCCCCCCATTGACTTTGCTTGTCAGTTAGGAAGTTTACCAATGGTGATCACATGATCCCAGGACAGTGCAGCTGTCATAAATACGTGCTAGTTGCCCAGCACCCAAATTTTTATCGCATGACCATGGGGATGCTGCAACAGTCATATGTGTCACTAAATGAATGGTTGCAAGTCGAGAATTACCTATATGCACTTGCCATTCAAGTTTTATTTGAGAGTACATTTGTGGTGGTTTGATCCAGATCAGGGCCACCATACATGAGGCGAAAAGAATCTATTACTCTTATTGTCTCTGTTTAGAAAAACTCTCATACATGCTGATGCAGGCATTTTGAAAGAAAAGGGGAAAAAATTAAATTAAAATTAAAAAGACTTCACGTTGATCCATGTGTTTATTTTTCAAAAGAAAGGAACTTACCTGACAATGTACACTATTTTATAATACTAACCCAGTTTAAACCATTGACTGCTTTTTTTTCTAAAGCATTTTCTCTTGTTTGTCATGCCTTCTAAGAGTTAACTACTTTGCTTACGAAGTGTAAGGTGGATATATGTGTACATGAATACTCACCAGAATAAAGATAGATAGACCACCTGGCATTTGCAGTCAAGATAAGTAACATTTAAATAAAATTCCATTTGCCCAAAAAAGGTAGAAAAGTGGGTGGTGATGAAGTTCCCTACTGACAGGGACTTAAAAAGCAATTTTTGGTTAAATAGTTTGTCAAGAGAAATAAGTTGCCATCCCACATCTGGGATGTAACAGAAAGAATCCCAAGGCTTTTTAAGCTCATTAAGAAATATCCTATCCTACTGATCCATGTGAGAACAAACTGTACAGCAAACATAGCCTTGAATATATCACAAGGGACTCAGAAATACTGGGCAGAAAGAAAACAATTAGGCAATAGGCAGTGGTGGGGGTTTTTTGTTTTGGTTTGGGGTTTTTTGCTCCTTCCTATCAGAGGAAGTGACTCAAGAAAAGAGAAAAGACTAATTCTTTAGGTGCTTTACAATCCTATCCTGTCTTTTCTAAGAAATACATATTCAGGATGTCAGTGCCCAAAGTAATTAAAACTATATTACAGGGGTGTCAAACTCAATTTCATTGAGGGCCGCATCAGCATTGCGCTTGCCCTCAGGGGGGCGGGTGGGTATGGCTAGGTGGGCGTGGCCTACTGGGTGGACATGGCTAGAGTGCGTATGGCCTACTGGGTGGGCATGGCCAGCTCTACATTGTTCGCATCAAGGGTGCCTATGGGGGCCTGGGCAGGAGTGGGACAGATCTGAGGGTCTTTGGCAGAAGGAGGGTCTCTGGGCCAAGGACAAGGCAGCGGAGGCCGTTCCCTCACTGTTTCCAGGATGGCTTCGTGGGCCACATGAAACCACTTCGCGGGCCGGATCCAGCCCCCGGGCCTTGTGTTTGACATGTCTGCTATACTACATAATGGCAGCTGATGTTTGGTAGATGATGCAGAAAACAAGTCCAGGAGAGATCTTTTACTTAAGTTCAAATTTAAAAAAGGAGGGAATTTCAATGTATCTTGAAGATCTATTATAAATGAATGTATCTTTTTTTTCATGTTAGTTATCCCAATTTATTAATTAGAATACTCTTTGGCAGCTGGATATTGGTCAAGTGAATTTCAAATATGATTACTTTAATCTGTTTTAAAAAATGGGGAGTCAGCATATTTCTTAACAAAGTCAGTAATTTTTCCCATCACTTTGAAATCTATAATGGTCTCAACTTTGCGGCTGCTCAGATTTCATTATTGAGCTTTAAAAGAGCAGACTACAAACATTTCACAGTATTTGCCAATATTTGTTAATGTTATAGTGAAACTATTGGTCTACTAGATATTTTTTTTAAAAAAAGGCTGGGTTTAAAGAATTAGCAAGTGGCAGATAATACTATGAAAATGGCGTACAGAAAATCAGAACACATACTCTTGTGTTGTCTGGACTCTGATCAACTGTTTCATTAACATCTTTTGTTCTTTCATAGAATTAGAAACAGTGCAAAAGGTTTTGGCATGATCTGCCCTTACACCTGATTTGTTCAGTGAATAGTTGCTAAGGAAGGCACAATATTTTTGATTTTCTCTTTTATAGAAGCTTTCCAAAACAGTGATGGTGTCAAGGCCAAAGCCCAGAGATGATAGGCTGAAATCCAGTTGAGTCCAGTGTTATATTTGTTTGTACATAATGGACAGAATGTTGCCAAATTAAAGCTGTAACATTCTAACCTACTAGATATGACCTGAGAGATTCTAGGGTATGGCTACCCTGAACTTCTTCCCCACTCCCCAATCCAGCTCAGAGCTGCATAATTTCTTATTTTGGGTCTTTGTCTAGGAAATCTCCGTGTTGTCAAACTCTCCCCTCATTCCCACTTCTCCAGGTGCACATTCTGTCACAGGTGGGTAGGGGAGTCAGTGGTAGGCACAATGTGGTTTTCCAATGAGCAAACAAGGACCTAAAGGCAGAAACTGTCTTACTTTTGCTGCATAAGAACCGGTCAGAATCTATTGGTAGGTAGTAGTAGCCTTTTAGGGACAAGATTAATCAGTGGGTAAAAACAACTTAAACAGCTATAAATGCATAGAAGCAACTACGCTATTTATTTATTGTCTGCTCTATAGCATCAATAACTTGTTATTTATAATTCATTTATAATTTATAATTAAAGATAGGTAAGGATTTTAGGAACTATTTGGGACAAAGCAAAAAATACTTTTACATGGAAAAAAGAACGTGCATATATGAAAAGAAACAAAATAATCTTTTAGATAACTTGTTTGCAGAGTTAAATTCTATTTTATTTTGATTGCTATATTCTTAGTAGAAACTTAAATTTGTACTCTATATTAATGTGCACTGCAATTTATATTTATAATTGAGAGTTGTTTTAGTGGAGATAGGTAAACACGAAGACATTATTCCAGCTTAGATGTTTTTCTAGCATTGGGGAGGAAAACAAACAAAAAAGGATCCTTTACATTTTTTTATTGGTTAGACTCAAATATAAGGTGAACCATACAAGAAAAAAAAAGCCTGATTATGTAATGCTTCTATTCTGGTTGTTGACCATCTAGGCCAGGGGTGTCAAACTCACAACATCACGTGATGTGTCGTGACGTATCCCAACTTTTTTTCTATTGCCGGCAATGGGGTGGGTGCGGTTTTGCCATGATGCATCCGGCCCATGGGCCGGCAGTTTGACACCCCTGATCTAGGCCCTATTCTATAGCAGTCCATTTTATTTTGTACTCCTTTCTCCCCTTGCTGTCTTTTCCTAGCAAGATGTGCTATTGCAAATATGTACAGTATTGTGCTTTTAAACTTTGTTTTGCAGGTTTTAGGATTGTTCCTTTATATGTGTGTGTTTATTTCTTTTAAAGTTATACTTAGAGTGCCCCAGGCATGCTAATAACTCTCACACATTTCTCAGTAGCATTATTTTGACTATATTGCCTTCAGCACAAGAGCTCACCGTTAGATAAGTTATTGTACTGTGTATTAGAATTAAGTATTCCAGTCATTTTAGCAGACTTTCAGCCAGTAAAGGATGCTGAATCTAAGAAAAAGTCCCCAAATGATTAATCTATTTACAACTGCCTGTACTGCAAATAGAACACAAATAGCCAAACGCAAGTGAGACCAAACAGTGACAGAAAACAGAAAATGAAAAATAGATCTGATATTTCAGGTTAGATGCAGTAAATTACCATGTTATTCACTGAAATCTCTCCAAACCCAGAAACTCATACATCATCTGTCAATTGCTTAAATTCCATGTATAAATTTATGTCATTTTTGTGTGTTGTCTCTAAATGTGTATTATTTTCAGAGGAGTCTTGAAGCTGTGGTAGTCATGTGATGCTATTCTATGGGTCATGTTTTTACAAATTTCTTCAAAGAGCTAACCTACTTTCCAAAGACATGCAAAAAACTGTCAAGTGCTGTTTTCCCATTTTCTCTAATATGCTCGGATGAGTATTTTGGATGAAAATAATTATCTAAGCACTGTCATTTTTAAATCAGTGAGGCCATGTAAATGTAAATTCTTTGTGAAATATTGATAAAGAGTTGCATATTCTAGTTATCCGTTGGGATTCATATACATTGTATACATGTTATATTCTGGTTTCATATTTTAATATGAGCAGATTTTCCTATGCTTTTTTTTTAAAGTAGCTGTAAATGTCTACTTGCACCCCAAAAAATCTTTAATGTGGAAAGTTTGTTGTACGCAGCCTTACCCAAGGTCAGATTTATATTCATCCCTGTCCAAAGAAATTATCAAAAGCCAATTTTATACTGAATCCAAGGGAACATTTACTGTTTTGCTTTTAGGACTTCAGATATAAGGTGACAATAATAACTAAATTTAAGTGAAAAAAAATTATTCAGCTGAAGATGACAAAGGTCAGAATATTACAAGTTTCTTTTCTGTTACTGCCAAATGTGCAGCTTAGTGCCCAGGACTCAGTTTCTGAATCTGTATGTGTCCCTGAAGAAGCTGCTTTAGGTGAATCTGTGGAATGTCAGCCTTAGGGAGCACAAAGCCAGGTATCCTACCAGGCTGAACAAACACAGGCATCATCTGAACATCTGGACAAGTCAGGTGAGAGTGACGTAAGACCCCCTAGCATCCCCACCAGACAAGAGAAGACAGCAAAACCTTGATGTTCTCTTAGGTTCCTCATTAAGCAAAGGAGTAAATTTTCTGATTAACGATACTAATAAAGGAGAATATTTGTAGCTCAGGATTGACATGAAGGATCCTTGGTGCTCTCTGAGCTTGCTTGTTTTCTTGCAGATGCTTCATTATCCAAACTAGGTAACTAGCACCTGTAATGTTGCCTAGTTTGGGTATTGAAAGGTCTGCAAGAAAACAAGCAAGTTTAGGAGCACCAAAGATTCCTCGGGCCTAGTGATAGCTGGCTACTGCCTTATTTAAGAAAAAGCTCTGAGTTAGGTTCTCTTTGCTGCAAACAACATCTGACCTTCAATTCTTGTGTAGATTCTACTCTTGGGCATCTGATCTTTGAACTGGCTGACATCCTTGACATGGCTTTTTGAAATTTGGAGCAACTCTAGACAACTATTTTGTGCTCGTATTTCAAAGCAAACTTTTCAGGCAAGCCTTTTCTTCATTTACATTCCTTTGTTTCATTGTTAACTCTTCAGCCTTGAAGTAAAACTGGTGATCTCTGAGTAACCTTGTTTGTGGCTGAAACCTGAAACAGGACACTTAAGTTTCCTAAGGCTGTACTTTTAAAAGGGCAAATATATCAACCTTAAAACTTAAAAATTTAAAGAGTATGAAAGAGGGCTTATCTTGAGCTATAGCTAACCTTAGTTACTGAGGCTTCCTAATTGGGAAACAGAAGATTTGGATGACTAGAGCATATTGTGAGACTATTCACTACACTGAGAAAGTATGAGTGAGAAGAGATTCAAGAAGAAGAAAGTAGAATTTATATTTCTTGACTCCATTAGCTGTGCAGCCACAGTCTCCAGAGCCTTTGCTGAAACTGACCTCTTTCTTCAAGTAGCTTCTTAAGCAGCCTTTATAAATAATGTTGCAAGCCCACAATCCCACAGTTCTGCCTCCTTCAGTATCTCTGCTTGTGTTGTCAGCTATAGGAATGGACAAAGACAACAAACATCATCCCTATTGCGTATTGCAGACATAAATAAAAATAACTTTTAGTAAAACGTATTCCTAAAGTCAGGAGTGGGAATTCCCACAACCCCTTTCCTCGATAACATCTGAGGGTCACCGTTTTCTTGTCCTTAGAGGTGCCACTTCTATGCCCATAAAAGTATAATTCAAGATTCATATGCGACTTCATTCTTTTACATGGTGACAGATACACTGACAGTTCTGGTCAGTGCACAATACATTTTTGTATTCTTTCTTAGAAATATCTTAATACAGATTCCAGAAGAAATGATAACTTAAAACTGTTAGTTTCATAAGAGTTTTAGACATTGTTCTCTCACAGTTATCATTAACTGAGAGTGAGTAGGTGTATTCATGGTAGTAAGCTTTGAGTTGATTAAATAGAGGAAATTAGCTTGATTGGGCCCATAGAAGTGCCCCTAGATATTGCAACCTTTAAGCTGAGGTTATATTTTATTTTTATTTATTTAATTTATATGCCATCCATCTTACCTAGAGGATAATCATTAAACTATTACAATAATCAATATTAACTTTAAAATTGACTTAAAATTAAAAAATATAGTAAGAAAAGGAGCAAGATACACACAGAGTGGAGGTCTTATACAGTCCATTCACCGCCTGTAATGTGACACACCCCCATCCAGGCTCCAAGCCAATTGCACAGCCAGGTTTTCAGGCCCTTTTGGAAGGCCCAAAAGTGGGTGCTTGAAGGACACAATTTCCAGAGAGTCAAAGGCACAGCAGAAAAGGCTTTTCTCCTGGACCCTGCCAGCTAAAATTCCTTGACTGATGGGATCTGCAGCATGCCCCTTATACCGGGCATGTCAATCCCATTACGGTGAGATGGTTCCTCAGGTAATCTGAACCAATGTCATAAAGGACTGTAAAAGTAATAACAATATCTTGAATGGACCCAGAAGCAATCTGGCAATAACAGCAGCTTGTGCAATAGATTTGTAACATGGGCCACCCTGGGGGCTCCAAGAACTGTTCATACAGCTGCATTTTGTACCACCTATAGTTTTTGAATACTCTTCAAGGGTAGCCCTGTGTAGAGTGGTTGCATAGTTTAGATATGACTAGAGCTGAGTGACTGAACACAAGAACTTACATATGAGATATGGCAGAAGCTGAACATGATACCATAAAGAGGATTAGTAGGTTCTGGTGCTGTAGATGAGTAGGTTCTGGTGCTGTAGACAGCAATGGGCAGAGGAAAGCATGGCCAAGACATTGGGGAGAATGATATAGCACATATTCAGGAGATTGGAGCTCCACACATTTATGTAGATCTCCTTCTAAGCAAAAAAAAATCCCCTCCATACTTCGGTCTAAATGGTCAAATATTTAGGTTAGTTGTAAAGTCATGGCAGTAATTAGTAACATTATACAGGAAACAGCTGGATGAAAGTGCCTATACATGAAACTGGCCTTTTGGGACAAGCTAGGGATTCTTTTGATACTTATCAACCCATTGTCCTGCAGTGACTTTCCTGGAGCTTCATTGAAAAGCTAGTATTGGAGTCTGTCTGGCCTTTGAAGCAGGGAACTTCAATGCGAATGCTTCTGGTGGTGGAAAGGAAGTAAATTGGCCTGGAGAGTCATGTCTTCAGTATTATCATAAACTTGTCCCAGGTAATGTTTTTTTTAAAAAATTATTCATTAATCATTAAAAAGAGCAAGAGCAAGCAAAAGGAGAAAAGAAAGAAAATAGTTGATACAGAAATACAATAATCAGTAAGTGGATAAAGGAATTACTGCCATGATACAGTTAGTGCTCATTTTGTTTATAAGAAATTATCCATAAAGCACATTATACAGATTAAATTATTTTAACAATGTGAGAAGGATTTGAGTCTCTGAGTGATGTTCTGAAATCTCCACTATTTGTTATTTAAGAATTTTAAAAAATGAAAAACTACTAAAAACATTATATATATTATATATAATTATAATTATATTATATATAATTAGTTTCTTCCTCTTTGGTCTATTTCAACTAATGTACAATATTTATAGATACTTAACCTTTTATTATTTCAATTCTTTAATTAGTTGTTAAAAACCATATTCTAAATACTTATTTTTGCCTTGCTGCAGATTATATATACTTTATATGGAAGCCATTCTTGCTTAAATTGGGTTAAACTTCTGTTGTGAATACGTGCTGTAAATTTTGCCATTATGTATTCCCTAAGATTAAGTACCCAGTCTGATAAAATGCCTTCATTATTTCTCTTTTCCAATTAATAATCAGAACTACAGTTAGTGAATTGTGATATGTTTTGTTAATATATTTTGGAATTATACTTAGTAATAAGAAGTAAAGTTTAATTTCAAACTTAATTTTTTTAAAAAAAATGCTTTGAATAGTGCTCTGTATTTCTTTCCAGTAATTTTGAGATTTATTTTTTTTTATGTGTCTGCCACATTTGGTAAAAATCTCCTTTCGTCTCATGACCTTTTCCAGTCATTTAGGTATGATTTGTCTTTCTTGTCAATTACTGACATAGTTGTATATGTTCTATAAAACATTTTATACCAGTTTTTTCTTAATCTAAAATGTTAAATTTTATAAAGTTGTACCATAATTCTTCTCATTGTTCCTTTGTGACTGTTTCTTAAAAGTTTTGACTCGGTTTTATGAGGAAGTTTATTTGTTCTATCTCCATGTCATATTTAAGTAATGGCAAAGACATATGTTCTAGTAGATGCTCTCAATTCAGTATAAGCATTTCAAATTCTGCCATTTTTCTTAGAAGCTTCTGATTTTTGAGATTACATTTTTTTCTTCTAACAAATTGTAGGTACATCAACCACTGTATGTTCCAGCCTTCACAAAGCAAAACAGTTCTTTATGTATTTTGGGTCTCTTTGTCCCAGGTAATCTTAAATCCAACAAATGTAAGCACATTCTGAATCTTTGGAGCAGATGGAACAATATGGAAGACATATGTGTTTATTTACTTATTCAATTTTTATGCTGCCTATTTCCCCTATAAGGTGACACTGGGCAGGGCTTATAGGTTTATGCTTTGCTATCTCAGAGCAGTTTTTTTATCTAGCTACAGATTGTTAGCATCCGGGATCTCTGAAATGGCGAAGGACTTGTTATAAAGATCTATCCGAGGAACTTGATGGTTTCCTGAGTGTGCTT
The DNA here is from genome assembly GCF_947247035.1 of Vipera ursinii. Classification (NCBI taxonomy): domain Eukaryota; kingdom Metazoa; phylum Chordata; class Lepidosauria; order Squamata; family Viperidae; genus Vipera; species Vipera ursinii. The sequence goes on along the minus strand of NC_139516.1, from coordinate 157,385,238 downwards.
GACAATATCCCAATTATAAAGTATGAAGCTCTGATTTGTACAGTACCTGTTTGAGCTCTGATAAAAGCAGATTGCCAAGCAGGAAAAAGCAGGTTTTCAAAGGAGCTCCAAGAAATGAAGCAAATGAAAGGTACTTAGATTAATGGTGGTGGGTGGATTACACTGAAAATAACCAAATGTTGGGTAAGGAGATGGGTTTCAAACTATATGATGATAAAAAGCATGATGAAGCAAGTAAATGCATCTGCTTTTATTGCATCTTCAGATTCCTCCCAGATATTTGTTCCAGATATTCTGAACTGTTTGAGAAAATGATGAGAAATATCCAAACTGCTGTAATATTTTTGCATATTTGTCAAAACAGACAAGGTTTGGCAATTATAATTGCTTTGTATTGTGATAAAAGTTTTAATATGGGAAGTTTTATGTACATTTTGAGGAGGCTTTTGATTAAGATTCTTAGGAAGTTTTATATTTTGACTATAACCATAGTATTTAGAATGTTTAAAGATACCAGTAACAGTAAGTTCTTTGATTAAAAGAATTATTCAGAAGTAGAAGGCAGATATCTATTCCTGATTTGCAGCAATGAGTTGTACATTTCATATAATTAAATATATATTAAATTAGTTATACTAACCATATTTAATGTTATTTTATTTTTAAATATAATAAAAATTTTAAAAAATATTTTTATGCTAGTATCTGATATTAAAATTTGGAGTTTATCCCCAGCAATAATTCATTTGTTATTATCTTTTCTTGTCTCACTTGTTTAATCCAATAACAAAATGAAACCTAGACATATGAGTAGAAGAAACAAAAAAAGTAACTGAATAAAATAAACTGTCATATATATTGAAAAGGGTAATAATTCAACTTTTAAGGTATTAATTACATTTTGTCATCATTGAATCTTATCATTAAATATTTATGTTTTGCCAAGCCAGCCTTTGATAATAGACCAAATCCTTTTCTAAGATCAGATAACAATCTTCTTTGCAATTTTTCCAGATACAGAGTTCTTCTTATTCCAATTATCTAACCATTTTATCCTTAGATTTTAACTCCTTTACTAAAAGTATATTCACAGTATTAAGTCTGTTCAATAAATATGGAAGAACCTGAACATATGAGTTAAGGGGGCTTCAAATTGGTCTTTTTTAACATGCCATTTTGATATTAAAACCTTCTGAATTTAGAGAACGCTTTTGAAAACCAGTGGAGATGTAACTCTGTCACTGAATCTTATTTCTTCTAATAGCTCACTAAAATTCTTTGTTAAGTTCCCTTCTAAAATGTTTTTTTTTTCTTGGCTTTGGCTTCTTTTCTTGTCAAATTCCACAATCTTCTCTGACATCTAGGGTTCTTTTTTCTTTTTCTTCAATTTTTTGCAATATTTCCTCACATTCATCATTAACAATTGTTGTTGTTGTTAGTTGCGAAGTCGTGTCCGACCCATCACGACCCCATGGACAACTTTCCTCCAGGCCTTCCTGTCCTCTACCATCTTCTGGAGTCCATTTAAGCTCACGCCTACTGCTTCAGTGACTCCATCCAGCCACCTCATTCTCTGTCGTCCCCTTCTCCTCTTGCCCTCAATCTTTAACAATGTATTTGATTTATTCCACAATCCCTGTAATATCCTATTAATGACATTCCTGGTGCATTTTTTTTCCTTTCAGAGCTTGAGGCAGAAGAGTGGTGCAAACATCTTTGCATAGAATGTCTTGGAACTAGACTTAATGATATAAGCCTTGGTGAACCTGATCTACTTGCTGCTGGAGTTCAAAGAGAGCAAAATGGTATGTGTTTAGGTAATCTATTTAACATAGTTCAAAAACATAAGCTAATTTATCAAATTGTAGAAGTTAGGCTTGGTGGAGCAGTGGGCTAATGCCTCCTTAAGTAACACCAGCTGCCTGCAATTAGTGCAGGTTCGCATCCCACCAGGCTCAAGGTTGACTCAGCCTTCCATCCTTCCGAGGTAGGTAAAATGAGGACCCAGGTTATTGGGGGCAATAAGCTGACTTTGTAATAATGCCGCTTGGGGTGGGTGGGCTGAAAGCCCTAATAAGCAGGCATATACATAGAATGAAGGCTATTGCTAAGCACATTTGATTTGTGCTTAGATTGTAAGCCTCCCTGAGTCTTCGGAGAAGGGCGGGATTTAAATGGGATTAAAATAAATAAAATAAATAAATATTTCTGTTGCATATAAATAGTTGATTTACAGGTACAGTTTATTATGGACGTTTGACTTTCTTCAAAACTATGGACTAAGGTAAGGTGTGATTTATGAGTAATTCACAAGGCAAAGATGGTGCCAAAGGTTTTTATCATATTCTAATAATACAGACATTACTACATAAAGAATAATCATCACTATGAAATATTTTCTGGATAAATTTGCAGTGAAAAGGAAGCACCGTCAATGGTTTTCACTAAGACTAGAGGTGGAACTCTCTAGTTTCAGAAATTCCAGTATGGAACTTTTGTAAATTTCATGTAGGACTTCCCAGAATGGACCTGAGTCAATTTTATGAATGCTATAAGCAAAATCATAATTTGGTCAAGAGCAGGCTGAAATGTTTCTTGAGTTTTTTGTAGGACTCTCTTGAGCCACATCAGGTCAGAGAATATATCGGCACAAATGCGAACTGATGAATCAGGTTAGAATTTGTTTTAAATTGCCAAAAGACCACAGTAAAAATAAAAAATCCCCTAACATTTATGTATCTTATTTATTTATTTATTCAGTTTAGATAACTAAAACATATTTATTGTTTTGGATTAAATAACTGTTTTGAAATGAATCTATTTAGGACACTATCCCCAGGTCCTCCATTCATAGTGCACCCGTAAGACTCCAAGTAGCCATAATTAACAGCAGTATTTAAATTCAAGACCTGAACAAAATGGATGTTTTAATAATATGCAGAATTGAATCATTAGTTTCACTACCCCAGACATTGCAATTTTGATAAATATCCCCCAGTGCCGAAATTTGCATTTAAATTAGCAGAGCTAAAGCTAGCTGTCACTTTAACTCTAGAAAGAAAAGCAGGCATTACGGTTGCTACACACAGCAAGACACGATGCAAAATACCTATTAATAAATTTAAATCAGGTATCTGGACTAGATAAACTATCTATAACAGGAGCATTAGCAAATGAATTGAAGTATCTCCCTTTTTGCAAACATATTTTTTTGAAAAAACTCCTCCAACCTACTTCTTACTTGCACATCAAAGCAAAAGTTGTAATGCAACATTGATGGAAACCTAGCTGTGCTTTACTACCTGTATCACAATAAAACAAAATATAAATGCACATTCATAGAGTTGGGTAAAGTATTAATAAGTATCACAATGTTTTATTTAATGAAATAATTTAGTTTAGAAATATTTTCCCTTTTATTCAACATACATAGGATGCATTTGACTGAATTTTTCATTACAAAAAGGGCTTCTGACATGTAAATGGTGTCTTAGCCTGAAGTCAGATTTGTATTTAAGAAGTTCACAATCATAGATAACTTTTTAAAAAAAATAAAAATACATGGTTTACATTTTAGATTTATATTTTTTTTATTCTACCTTTATTTTTATAAGTAATTCAAGGCAACAAACATGGTTACTCCTCCTTACTCCTATTTTTTTTATAACCACAAACCTGTGAAATCAGTTGGGTTGAAAGAAAATGACTAGTTTCTAGTTTGGTGCCTTAATCACTAGACCAAACCACTAGATCATATTTTAATATACTTCATCAGTTTTATGCACAAAATAATTCAAAGAGACAGACAAAAGTTAGTCTACTTTTTAACTACTATTTTAATTATTAGCTTGAATGTTATTATTTTCCTGGCAGAGGATCAAATTTATTATTTATTTATTTTATTTTATTTATTTTAATTCCATTTATATCCCGCCCTTCTCCGAAGACTCAGGGCGGCTTACAAGCTTAGCAGTAGCCTTCATTCTATGTATATGCCTGCTTATTAGGGCTTTCATACACCCCCCAAGCGGCATTATTACAAAGTCAGCTTAATTGCCCCCAACAATCTGGGTCCTCATTTTACCTACCTCGGAAGGATGGAAGGCTGAGTCAACCTTGAGCCTGGTGGGACTCGAACCTGCACTAATTGCAGGCAGTTGGTGTTACTTAAGGAGGCATTAGCCCACTGCTCCACCAAGGCTCTTATTACAGCGCTTTTATTCAACTTATCTGCTACTTCAGTTGAAACCAACTGTGAGTGGTTTACATAGACCAGGGGTGTCAAACTCACAACATCACATGACGTGTCGCAACGTATTGCGACTTTTTTTTCCATTGCCTGCAATGGGGTGGGCGTGGTTTCGCCATGACGCATCCAGCCTACGGGCTGGCAGTTTGAGACCCCTGACATAGACTATCATATATACTTTAAAAGTTTTTAAAAATGCCTAAAACACTGATAACAATCTTGCAGAGATAAATTTTATGTTTATTATAATCCACATTACTGTACAGGAAGCATCAGCTCACTTTCCTACCCTAAAGGTCTGCTGATGAATCTAAATTTTGATGGTCATTCTGAAATCCAGCACAGGAGGAACCATCCATATCTCAATTTAAACTACTAATAAACTATCAGGAGCTACCTTTATCAATCATTCAGTCAAATTAGAGCCAAAACTAATGATATCATTAATGGAGTACACCTTTTGCTGATTCATGTTATTCACCTACATTTAAAGTAAAAAGATGTTCTAAGATGGCGGCGCCTGGAATGGCTGTGGCTGCATTGGCTCTTGAAGGCGAATAGTTTTGGGAGGGATTGTAAGGGCTATAGGCCACATGATCAGGAAGATTTTAATGTGTTTGAGCAACATGGTGGAACTAAGGTAACATACAACATACGACCAACAATCTTTGCTGGCATGGCGAGTTTCTAGTTGTTTTGGAACTGTTGGTGAGACCATTAAAAGTCGTTGGAGCTGTTTGAATTTGTTCTACCAGCAGCAAGATCTGACTGCTGGCCCAGTGATGGATTGTATTGCAAATCAGGGCTGTTTCCAGAGGAGGCAGAGGAGGAAAGGACCTGGAGCTTATGGAGTGAAGGAACTGGATGAGGCTGTCGGCAGGCCCAGAGGAAGAGAGAGAGGCTTTTGGAGGAGTTGGTGGCGGCGGCAGCGTGCTCCAGGGGCAAAAAGAAGCAAGGCCTCTTTAAGGAAAAGGTGGAAGAGTCAGGATCAGAAAAAGGAAAGAAGGCGAGGTTGTCAGAATACAAGCGAATTTGAGCGCTAATCCACATGGAGCCCCATTTCCATCTGTCCTGTTTGCCATCATTCACTCCCTAGAGACTAAAATGGACAATGTGACATTTGAGCAGGCCCCGAACAAGGAGTATATATCGGAGGTGGTGACCCTTTGAGAGCTGTATGCAATGAAATTTCATTTTGATGTATGCCGATTGGTGTACATTCACAGTGACAATAAAGTTATCATCATCATCATCATTAAAGTAAAAAGATATTCTTTTGGTTTATTTTTAATGTACATATGAATCAGAAAATGGAAAATAATTGTATGTTAATATCCATATGTTTTTTAAAAAAATATTCTGTACAGTGTAGTTCTTGAACAGAGCAAATTAAGGTTGCAAAAAGGGATAAATTGTACATAACAGCAAACAACAACTGACAGCAAAAAAAGTCAAGTCATACTTTTCCCTCATCCTCTAATTTATAGCAAATTCAGTTCTGTGTAATTATAAATTCAGAGAATGCTTTATTCTAACCAAAGTTAGTTAATATACCGTATATACTTGAGTATAAGCCGAATTTTTCAGCCCACTTTTTGGGCTGAAAAATTCCACTTCGTCTTATACTCCAGTCAACAAAAAAACTTACCGAGGACTTGTGCGCGGCCGAGGCTTTGGTGCTTCCGGGATCACGCGCACCTCTCCCAAGCCACCGCCGGCCGAGACCTGCCGAAGTTTGGGGAGGTTTGGGGAGGTGCGCGCGCACCTCCCCAAACCTCCCCAAACGTCGGCAGGTCTCCGTTCCTCCATGCCCTGCCTGCCTGCTTCTTTCCGCAGCGGAAAGAAGCAGGCAGGCAGGGCGCGGAGGAACGGAGACCTGCCGACGTTTGGGGAGGTTTGGGCGCCTCCCCAAACCTCCCCAAACGTCAGCAGGTCTCCGTTCCTCCTGCCGACGTTTGGGGAGGTTTGGGCGCCTCCCCAAACCTCCCCAGGTCTCCGTTCCTCCACGCAGACCTGCCGACATTTGGGGAGGTTTGGGCGCCTCCCCAAACCTCCCCAAACGTCGGCAGGTCTGCGCGGAGGAACGGAGACCTGGGGAGGTTTGGGGAGGCGCCCAAACCTCCCCAAACGTCGGCAGGAGGAACGGAGACCTGCCGACGTTTGGGGAGGTTTGGGGAGGCGCCAAACTTCGGCAGGTCTCCGGACAGCGGCGGCTTGGGAGAGGTGCGCGCGATCCTGGAAGCACCGAAGCCTCGGCCGCGCGCAAGTCCTCGGTAAGCTCCAGGCGGTCACTTGCTTCGCGTCTCCTGAGGGAAGGGGGGGCAACTGGAGCGGGCGTGTTTCCTCGCCTGCTGGGCGCCGCGATTTGCCCGGGGAACGCGCGGGCCCCGAATGGCAGCGTGGAGCGAGGAAGCGGACAGCCAGGGCTTCCCCGAGAGCCGCGGCCACACAGGGTATTCCTGTGTATTCAGGCTTGCAAAATGGCGGATCGAGCCTCTGCTGGCGGCAGAGGCTTGCAGAGCGCGGATCCAGCCTCCGCCGGCGGCGGAGGCTTGCAGAACGGCGGATTGGCTTATACTCGAGTCAACAACTTTTCCCAGTTTTTGGGGGTGAAATTGGGGGTCTCGGCTTATACTCGAGTCGGCTTATACTCAAGTATATACGGTAATTATGTTCATTTCAATATGACTATTTCTTAATTAATTATTCTTCTATTCATCCATTTTGCAGAACAGTCACAGATTAGGTAGGTCATCTAAACAAGAATATTGTTCTTACAGAACCAGATTGTACAACCAGGTATATTTCTTATGTTTGGAATTACAAGTTCCATCAGCCCTGGGCAGCAAGAGATAGAATTATAGCCCAAACCATCTGGAGAACAGATGATGCCTGTTCTTTCATAGTTTATTTCTTGGATTATTACTAAAATCTCAATTGCAAATATGTATGACTAGGTTGCCAACTAACCCATTAAATTACTCATTTATTATGAATGAGCTCATATTATGGAATCAGAATCTTAAAGCCAGTATAGATTTGTCAAGAATATTTTGTTTTTCATGCTTATATCCCTCTTCTATTAATTGTATTTATTTATGAATGTCACTCTCTATCACAGACTATCACATTAGGCTTGCCTATCATTTGAATTTTATCTGTATTTTCTTCTTTTTCTTTAAGATATAATTATATTTCTGAACTGACTCAAAGCAACCATTGTGCTAAAAAAAAATAGCAGGATGGCCAGTTCTATGCATTCAGTACTGAAAATGAATGGAGTCAAACCTGAGAGATGCATTCATCCTTCAGGAGTTCCTAAAGATCTAGTCCAACAATTTATATGTATTAGTATACACCTCCCAAATATTAGGGGCATATTTGAAAGTCTGATTTGATAGTTTACCATCAGCTCTTTTATAATGCCAGTTTTGTAAAACCTCTCAAGCCTTCTGCCTTTGTGAACTGGATGAGCTCAAACACTTTGCTGTTGCATTTACTCCCATTTATTTCAGCTTTATTAATTCACATTAATTTTACATTCAGTTCCTTTTAGCTTATTCTTAAATTCACATTTTTGCTTCATAGCATAAAGGACTCCCCTTATGATTTTGCAGTCCACAACTTGAGCAAGGTTTTTCAACGTCAGGATATGTGCACCTGTATTTAGTTTATTACCACACTTGTATATCTATCTTACTGTGTTCTGGATTAAAATGGATAAAATTGGATTTGATTTGGAGTAGGAGGATTGTTGTTTCATTGTATATCTAATGCCATTAGTGTTACAAAAGAGAAAAATAATAAAATGATTTCTTGTAGAACTAGTTGTGATAGTCATGTTTACCCAGTAGCCTGGTAAATGAAATCTCTAGTTTTTTGTTTTTTTTTCATTACTAGTTCTAAGTCTTCTAAATTTCACTGCATATGTTGTCTCCACTCTTGGGTAATTACTATTGATTTTGTTTCTTTGTTTCACAGTTGAGGTTCAGTCTAATCAGGAACTTTTCTTTTTAATGGACAACTCACCTTAAGACAGTGATGTTCAGTGTGAAAGAAATAAATGTGTCTTGATGTTTTGAGCATACTGTGTTTCCTTAATGTCCTTTTCTAATAATAATCTCAAATAGTTTAAGGTGGAAGGAAGATTTTTCCCTGATTTACTGAACTTTTCAAAAATTACAACCCCATCTTTTTCTGTGAATATTAAAAATAGATTATGTGTCCAGGTAGCCATTGGCTTATGACAATACCAATTACTATATCTTGGACTAAAATCATAATAAAGATTGATTTGATATGATTTGATTTCATGCAAGACTGTTCATGAAATAGTTCGTTTTGAAATTAAACTATTCACAAAAATAAAGAGAAGCCAGCTGGGAGTTATTTGCAGTCACAACTGTAAAATAAAACATATGGGATGCTGACAGTATTCTCCATTCAGAGGATTGCTTCATGATTTTGAACTGAATAAAAAGTTGATCTAGTTTGTTAATATGCATTTCATAGGTTTTTAAAGGTGCTTTCAGCATTTACTTCTCAAAGATTTGCCATACTCTAGAACAAACTTTCTTTAATATATATATATATATATATATATATATATATATATATATATATATATATATATATATATTTGTGAAATCATCCATTGATTTTCCAAAATTTAATATTCCAATTCTTTCTTCAACAGATCCGATAAATAACTGATCCTAGCTTTCATTTGAATTTTTAATATTTTTAATATTTTTTAAAAGATTGTAAGTTTCTGTTAAAATGCAACATCTCTTAAAGAAATTAAAATTGGAAGTGCCTCAGAGCATGTTAAAACACCTAGGACCATGGCGGCAAACCTATGGTAAGTGTGCCACAGGTGGCATGCAGAGCCCTCTCTGTGGGCATGCGCACCGTCGCCCCAGTCCTAGGCCTTCTGCTGGGTTTTATAAAACCTTTTCGCTTTAGACCTCCGCTGCTGTGTGCAAAAAAAAAAAGTTCAATCAATCAATTTCAACTTCTCACGGGAAAAGATCTCACAAAGTTGGAATTGATTGATTGAACTTTTTAGTCCCACCCAGTCTTGCTGTTACCACCGCAGCCATGCCCACCCAATGGCTGCACCCACCCAATGGGCCACACGCACCCAGCACCCAATGATACATAAGTGGGTTTTGGGTTGCAGTTTGGACACTCGGTCTCTAAAAGGTTCGCCATCACTGACCTAGCCCATACTGTTTAGTTAATACCCGTTTTAGTTATAAAAATTGCCAAGTGTATATTGAAAGCAAATTAGACTCGAAGGCTTTAAACCAACTATTAAGAATCAACTGGTTTAAAATATACTGCTCAAAAAAATAAAGGGAACACTTAAACAACACAATGTACTGTATTTAATAGTAGGATGTCTTATCTTGTGTTCCCTTTACTTTTTTGAGCAGTATATTAATCCCTTGTTAGTCCAAACTTTCCAACCAAAAGTCTGCCCCATTATTTTTAAAATGGAGTTATTCCACAGTACTCCCTTCACATGTGATTTGGGATCAAAACTAGTTACTTACCTTTTAATAACCAAATAGGCCTAGCATTACTTCATCCAGCTTTCCATAATTATAAATAATAGCTTTAATATCAACTACATATATGGTACAACTATATAAATTTAGTAATATAATCCACAAGTTATGTTTATGAAAATGTTGGTAGGAATCTAGAAAGTATATTTATTTTTGTAAAGAGTGTTTGCATTGGCATCAAAAACTGGAGTAGCTGCACAGAATACTTAAGTAATTGAAGTAGCTTTACTTGGTAGCAATATATTAATATTCTGAAAACTGTATAAAAACAATACATTATCATAATCATCACTGATATTTTTTATTTAGACCCCCTGTAGACTATAGCATTAATGTGATTAGTGATTACATATAGCTTTGGAGATCTACATAGATAGTGTAATACTGAGTGAATTAACTTCAGAGCTTATCAATAAAACAAAATCAAGTAGGCTGAGGGACAAAAATATATATTGATAATTACAAATTTATTCATAGCTTGAAATCTTTAACATTATTGTACATGAAATTGTTCATTAACTGCCTTTTTTCATAACTTTATTCCTGTTGGGTTTCTAATGTTTTACATTAATTCTGAGGCATATTTCCAGCTTAATGTTCTATCTGTTTTTCAAAAAGTGACTTCTGTGAGAACATAAATCTAGGTTAGAATGGATTCCTGCTAGTCCTTACTGGACAGTGTGTGTCTGTACTACTACCTAAGTATCACTTTAAAATTAGATTCACTGATACATCTTTATAGATGTATATTAGTTTATGCAGTATTAGTTTATATTACTTTGCTGAGCAGTTATTGCTACACTTACTTTCACTTTCACTTTCTCATTGTGAAAATTATCTTTAAAAAATTTTAAAATTTGTCCTGTGTCCCATCCTCATTTGCCCCTGAAAATAGTACCACTGGAATTTGATGACAAATCATCTAGTGGTGATTTTAGCCTTGCCATTTGCTGCTGCCAATTTGCATACAAAATCTCTGGTTTTGTGTGTTTATGCTCATTCTTGCTATTCCTTAGGAATGGTTTTGACAGAAGCATTTGTCAGCAGGTGTTTGTGAATTGCACATAGCCACAGGCGTGCATAAAGTATAACTATATAACGAATTATATAAAGAGAAAGAGATAGTCTAGAAGTTTAGTATTATATAATTTGAAATTATAGGTTCATATACTATTACACATCCAATCAATGATAGATTAAGAAACCAAATAAATGACTTTGGACAGAGCACTTTGTTTATCTACAAAATGTTGCTTACCTATCATTCTTTGGGTACATTAATTAGGAGGTGATGTAATAAAGCAATATTTAAGTGTAGTTTTCAAAGCTTAAAGTAACAGGCTTAAAGTGTGTATTATAAGTCTGTTACTAAAATATGCTAAGTTCTTTAAATCTAGAAAACAGGTGCACCTTCCTAAGTAAATGAACTAATTGAAACTATAAATGCTAAAAAAGGAACATGATTATATATCATTTCATGAAGGTCATAAAAAGAGGCAAAGTTTATTTCGTTAACAGGGTCTCAACTCTTTTTTGAAATATGGTAGGAATAACCCTGTCCTCTAAATCAATTATGTCCTCCTATCTTTAAATAAATTTTATTTTAATAAATGCTTTAGTCAATAGGCAAAATCAAAATTGTGGTCATAATTCAAGCCAGTTCACACTTTTTTACTTTTAATGTATTATTTCTGTTTCTGTCTTCCAGAACGATTCAATGTATATCTTATGCCTACACCAAATTTAGATATCTATGGTGAATGTACGATGCAGATCACACATGAAAACATTTATCTCTGGGATATCCATAACGCTAAGGTTAAACTGGTCATGTGGCCTCTCAGTTCTTTGAGAAGATATGGACGTGATTCAACATGGTTCACTTTTGAATCTGGAAGGTAAGTATCAGTTCATAGAACTCAAATAACATACTTTACCTTCAAAGAATTGTGTGTTATTGCTGAGGTCAGCCTTGTCATGGTACAGTGTAAAAGGGGCACATTCAAGAATAGTTGCTTTATCTATTTATTGTCGGCAAAGTTGTTTCTGTAAGTTTGGGTTTTTGTTGGGGGTTTTTTTGTAATTAATTTGCATTTCAAATACACAAAGTTAGGCTACATTATATTCTGGCTTTAAGCATTTGGGGCTGGCTGGTGATGCCGTATCTGACACATCAGCAAAATATCAGTTTTTAATAAAATGTTGACTCAATAGGTTTGTCAATCACAGATCAATAAAAAATAATACGAAAATATTCTTAAGAATTATAGTGTGCCTAATCATGTATTGCTGAGTTTAGAATATAAAAAATACAGAGTCAACATTTTATTAAAAACTGATATATAATGTCAGTAAAAAGCTAGTAAAGGCTTTATATTTTTATAGTCAGCTGTATAATCTAGATTCAAGCATCTTCATGGAATAAACTAAAGGTTTATTTTGAGATAAACGTCCAAAAATTACTCTGTCTGAGATGTCTCTTTAACAGCATGGTATTCTCTTCAGGAATTCATACTATTAAATCAATGAAAAGTGACAGAGTTCTTCTCCAGATCCTAAATGTAGCTCTAAATATACTTGCTAAAATGTTGACAGCAGCCTTGGCATAAAGTTTTCAGAATGCATTACCTCAATAATCTATCTATCTCACACAATCTGGTTTCATGAAATGACGTCAGACATCCAACAGTATCAGTTAGTTAATTAACATATTATATATTCAATCAGGTCAGCATAGATTGTTTATATCAGCTGCATCATTTAAGACAAATGATAATTATTCTGGCTGCTTTGGAAAGTGTGGGCTTTTTTCCACTGTTTGGAGGCACAATCCAAGTCCACTACATGAAGGTTTGGAGAATCAAGGTTTTATTGTGTTTCTCACCAAAAAAGGATGAGTTTCCATTGTCAATCATACTTCTGTTGATCACAGAAGCTGGTGTTTAAATTGCCATGCCTTATTTCTTTTGGCTCTTCCTAATGGGGAAAACTATTTGGGGTGTTATTCCTCTAATTATTCAGATGGGAGCTAATAAATAAAAAAGAAATGTTCCTGTTCAGTAGCCAGGTATACAGAGCAGCTGATCAACCAGCAGCATTTTGTGGTTAATCCAAAGCAATAAAGTTGTGAGTTGCCTTATTTTCTTTTCCAGTATCTGTATATTGAGTTACAGTCTCACAGGATATAGAGAGAGAAGGAAAGCAATGCACTTAACCATTTATACATAGAAAACAAAATCTTATAGAATGATAGATTATGAAAACAGAGATTATGAGTAATCCATTAAAGCAGGAAGGAAAATCAAAAATAAGCAACTCATCCACATCCAGGATTATCACTTTTTTTCAAATTTCAAATATGAATCATGTTCACAGAATATAGTCATAAGGAGATAATACTTTGACTGTTGTAGAGAACATTCTTTGATTTTAATAAAAGAAAAAGTCAACTGATAAGAGCTGAATAAAATCTTCACAAATTGAGCTGCCATTTTTCTGTTTTCTGGTGTTTTTTTCACTTTTAAATATATTTATCTTCATTTTGATCTACAGGCTTCTTTCACCTTTAGGGCTTGTCAGCTGTCAGTATACACTGATTAATTGCTTAGTCTTTCTTGGCTTCAGTTTCTTTTTTATTGGTTAACCTTTGCTAACTTTAACGATGACCTTTAGTTTATTGACTGTCCCATGCTGAAAGTAGAACCATAGGGTTATGAACTGTATTTTTATTTTTCTCAAAGGTTTCTGGCTTTTTCCTGCATTGCAACAGTATACCTTTAAGTAAATAACTTTAATTTCATGCCCTTTGTTGCATAGAAACTTTTTAAGTGAACTTTTAAAGAAACTTTTAAAACAATTTTCAGAATGATATAATGGGCTTGTATTACATTACTATGAACTAGAATTATCATTTCTACAGTGCAGTGCTCGCTTAATGACTGGTCATTTAATGATTGATCAGAGTTAAGACAGATTTTCTAATAGGTACTAATGCCATATGGATGAAATAAATTAATTTAACAACTGTCATGTTTGCTTAATAACCACCATGCTCTCATAATTGCTGCAAAAAAGTTTGTAAAATTGGGCGCTATCACATGGTGACCCACTTAATCACAATGACTTATGACCATAATTTTAGGCTCAAGAACATGTTTAGTAGGGTCTCTGAGATTCATATATTGAATATAGGCTTGTCTATTGGGAACTGAAGGGATGTGATGGGTTCCACAGGAAGTTACCTGTTATATATTAGAAACAGAACAGCTGTTTACAGTTGAAAGAAAAGCTGTTGTTGAAAATTACAGTGTGTTTTATGCAACCCTATATCTTTATATTGTATTATAAATTCTACAGACTTAAATTTGTCATCTGAATCTTATATCATAATCCTATGTAGTGTCAGGTGTGGAGAATCAGAACCACATGTTAAGTTCCAGTTAAGCTGATTTATTGTTCATGCCTATACACAAGAATCTAATCAACTAACATTCAGCACTAAATTGGCACTAGATAAAGTTAATAGAATTCAAGAGGAGCTAGACATGGACTGCTTGTAGGAATGTAACAACTCCAGGCTGATTTCTCTCTTGACTTCCCCTTCATGTTCTGCCTCTCCTCCTATAAGCAATGAACCTAAATCTCATTGATTGGGAATCACATAGCATGCTAAGTCATGATTGTCCTAATCATGGATTGTTCAGTATGTCCCAATTAGCACTAAATCAGGATTTAATGGCATGTCTGCACAATATGCTGAGGCAAAAACCTGTATATGACATTGTCATATTGGATGACAACTTATTTGTCCTTAACTTATTTTGTGCAGTTGCCAAGCAGTGAAACTTGTTTCCAAATTCAGGACCTAACATAGAAGTAATTTGGAAAAAAAATCATAAATAAAAGTCCCAGTTCCGCCCTTTAGCGACACACCAAGGAATCGCAGGGCTCCGTACCACACGGCTGATTTCACCCTGCCAGGGGACCCTAAAAGGGTCAAAAGTCATTCTGGGGAGGCAATGAAGAAGGAGGGGCGCCCCGACGATCACGGAACGGAAGGAGAAAGGCTAGCTGCACATCAGTGTCTAGCCCAAGCTACCAGCAGCTGAAATCCAAAAGCACAAACCAGAATAATGGTGAACAGCGTGCTTGAAACTGGGTGAGAATATCGATCTTCTCTCTTCTATTTTGTAACTGATTCCCTGGAAAAGATCCCCAAAGCAAGAAATCCTCCAAAAGTGAGGGAGGGAACTAAATCCCCATCCCTGCATAAACAGAAGCAGCAAATTAACTTCTAAGGGGAAAAAGAAATTTACTGAAATGAAAATAACACTATAGTCTGGATAAATCTGAAAATTAAGAAAACCGTTAAGATTTTACACCCTAAAGAGTTTCAATGAAATTATTAAAAAAATTGTTTGAAAAAATTGGAAAATTTAATTTAATTTAATTTAATTTAATAAATAAATAAATAAATAAATAAATAAATAAATAAATAAAAATAAATAAATAACTACTGACATCTAGTGGAGAATTAGAGCATAGAACACCAGCAACTCTGACTCAGAAATTGGCAAGACACCCAGAAACAAAGAATAATCTGTTCCCACATACTGGGCCATCTATGAGCTTAAAAAGCGTCTACCAAAAAAGAAAACTTTAACTGTTGTCTAAGCTCAAGAATTGTTTGCAGAAAAAGAAAAACTTTGACTCTTGGCTAATCATCTAAGGTGGAATTTACTAGAAGGCTTTAAGGTGGCTAAACATTCTGGACCCCTGAATAGAAGAATTGTTATAAAATACTGCTTTCACTGATGCCTTGACAATTGGAAA
This sequence comes from Vipera ursinii, assembly GCF_947247035.1. Taxonomy (NCBI): domain Eukaryota; kingdom Metazoa; phylum Chordata; class Lepidosauria; order Squamata; family Viperidae; genus Vipera; species Vipera ursinii. The sequence goes on along the minus strand of NC_139516.1, from coordinate 157,369,584 downwards.
TGCATTGGATTACAAAAACCATACATAAAGATAAGAACTATATAAGATTTGGTTGTTTGGATTTTGAGATTGGCTGGTTTGATAAGGCTAATTACAGAAACTATGTACTGGTGAAAGACTGTTTGGAGGGGGGAGATGAAATGGATATTGCATATTTATCTAAAAAGGACAGGAAACCACACCCAATATTCCCTTTTGAAAGACCTAACTTGGAACATCAGAGATCTGCAGGAGTAAGACAAGACAAGATAAGTACTTTTCAGGAAGAAATGTATGCAATGCTACAACAGATTCAAATGACAATATTTTCAAACCACGATGAGATCAAAAACAACTTTGATGACATAAATGAACATATCTTCAATCTAAACTTACAATTAAAAAACCACAGAAAACAACGATAAAGAACAAACAAATCAGATAACAGAACACAAACTAGAAGAAAGTGACTTAAATAAGGAAGCTACTAATGAAGAGCACTACAACTTAACACAAATAGAAAAAAATCTACACGATTTTACCACAACAATGAAAATGGAAAAGATATTTTATCCATCAGGACTTCAAAACAAATTTGAGGATAAGAAAGAAGATTTAACAAAATGGATTATAGAGCTGCAAGGAAAATCATCAGAGTCCAGGAGACAAAAAGCACACATCCTACTCAACTTGTCATTCTCACTCTCAACAACACTTACAAAAATACAGGAACTTCCTGGCAAGCGGAATATACTAACTTGGAAAGCTATTTGGCAAAAGAAGAAAGCTAGAGTTAGACTTAAGAGATCTGATTCGACTTAGCAGATGGAGTATTACATGATTAAACATTTATTTGAATATGGTTAAAAAATAGATAATTTTGGATATAAAGGGACCTATAGTAAGAGGCATAAGAGATATAAGTAGTGTAGTATTTTTTACAATATATGAAATGTAAAAATATTGGGATGAAGTATGTGAATGGAAAGTTTGGACATTTAAAGGTAATTAATTTTGAGAGAATTATGACTGACAAGAATGATTTGAATACTGAGGGGAAATTAAGCTTAAATAAGAATTTTGAAAACAGGACATACAGTGACTTAATGATGGAATTTACAAATATAGTTGAAATATAAGCCGTTCAGAAAAGATGTAACATGTGGATGTTATAGGATATATAAGTATTATAGTATTTTTTATAATATATGAAATATGAAAATATTGGGATGGTGTATGTAAATGAAAAGTTTGATATTTAGGTAATCAATTTTGGGGGGAAAAACTATGATTGATAAGAATGGTTTGAATATTGCGGGGAAATTAAATTTAAATAAGAATTTTGAAAACAGGACATATAGTGATCTAACAAGATGACTTTTACAAATGCAATTGAAATATAAAAGATGTTATATATGGATGTCATTGTTATTTGTACAAACACAAAAAATGTTTATATCCAATCTTGTATGCATTGAAAATATTAAGAATTATATTTATCTAATGTTGACAAAGGAGAATACCATTGGAAGAAGGGAAGATCAAGGAAACATACTATTAATTATTATATTGATCATGGAATTATAGAAATTAATCATTATCGATTTTTTTCAAATATATGAACCCAGACAACATGCTGTTTATTAAGCACCAAAGATTCTTATTGTAAAAAAAATCAATAAAATATATTAAAAGAAAAAAGAGAAAAATCATAAATAAGGTGATGGCTTGGACGCTTCCTTCAATATTTTTATATGTACATTTCTAAAAGAGATTCTTGATTATTCACATAATCTTGCTCGTATGTGTAAGTGTATATATACCTCCACCCACACACCCCTATAAATTTAAGCATGCAAATTGGTGTGATATTACTTGAAAGTATTTCAGTTATTTCTTTAAAACAGAAACTCATCTTGATATAAATATACGCGTATATACATTTTTTAGGATGTGTGACACAGGAGAAGGGCTATTTACCTTTCAGACAAGAGAAGGTGAGATGATCTATCAGAAAGTCCACTCTGCAACACTGGCAATAGCTGAACAACATGAAAGATTGATGATGGAGATGGAACAGAAAGCACGGGTAAGACTTTTGCTATTATTAAAAGATTGTTTCTTGGAAGGAAATCGTGTTTGAAATAAAATCTGATTTATATAAGAAACTTTATATTTAATTTAATTTACAATGATTAAACAAAGGATATTACTCGTATCAAACTACTCTTTGTTAAAATAATTGTTTTATTTACATTTACGCACATAACCATTATGGAAGTGAGAAAACCTTGGTGCATTGCCACCAGTAAGATTTTTTTTTCTTCCTAATGAGGTGGAGGGTCAAAATACATACAATTGCATGTAAGTTTTGGCTAAATTCATCAGAACAAAATAGAGCATTTAAAATCTTAAAAACGTGTTTTGCTTCTTCTATGTGGAATCAGATCTGCACAATAGGTAGTCTTTGAGTTACGACTGATTGCTTAGTGACCATTTGAAGTTATGATGACAGACCTCCTTGGGTATATTTACTTACAGCCTAGTTCCAATGGCCGCACATAACATTATACCCACATTCATGTGATCTCATGTCAAGTACTTGGCAACTGGCTCACATTTATGGAAGTGTGCAGCATCCCATGGTCAATGGCCACATTTACTATGGTTTTGCTGATAAATGTCATATACTTTCATTTTTTGGCAAAACCGTGCTCGTAGCGAACAATGGATTTGCTTTATGACTGTGGCATTTGCTTTAGAACTGCGGCATAAAATCAGGCCAGTCACACAGATGACTTTCTTTATGAACATCATGATCATAGTGGGCAGAATCTATTATGTTTATTCGAGGCTATCTATAGATCTTTCTGAGAAACATAAACAAAGATGTTGGGAAATGAAGAGTATTTTTAAAAATTCTATTCATATTCCTTGTTTCGCAAATCACTAGTTACCCAGATCTTCCTTATGGTAATTACCTAGCCATTTAAGTTTAATAGTGTAAAAATGAAGGAGTTTCAGAGGCCATTTCTTACCAATTTGGAACTGTATAAATTAGCCATCCAAGACATCTCAGCGTTCTTTATTTTTATTCAGTTTTTAAAATCGTATCAAGTAGTAGAAAGGTAATGAAAATGTTTAAATCATGAAGGTTTTGTATTATAAAGTTCTGAATCGCTAAGTAAATATTATGTTTCACCAAGCAGCCTTGCAGCAAATTGAGAATGCAATATATCTTTCTGATTGATTCATATGGACATTTTCTCTTCTGCTAAGTTTGACTTAAGTGTTTAATTCTAGGGGACCAAGGTATTTTCAATAGAAAAGCCCATTTGGAAGAAAGTCAATACTCTCAGAGCAGCTATGTGTTATCACACATTAAATTACTGTGGATTTCCTTTTAGTTATCCTCTTGCCAGTTGTGAGAGCTGATCTAAAGAGCTCTGAAAGAAAGGAGGAAAAAATATCACCAAGTACCCTTTTCAAATCTATTGATCAGAAGAATAGTTCTGATATGAAATTTATCTTATTGACTGGATTTTACATTCTATGGTATTTCTGATATATTAAATGTGGTTTGAAAGTAACTAACAAGGTCTCTCTAAAAACCTATTATAAATCATATTGCTCCAGTTAGCTTCCATATTACTTACATCACATTTCACGTAAATTACACACACTAATAGTTGAAACTAAGTCACCCTTGGAGGAGATTTGTAGTGAAGTATAATTTAGCCCATAGAACTCAAATATTGCTTGAAATTAAATATGTTATGGTATCTTAAGTCTCATTCACCACAAGTCAGCTATTAAGGCAACTCGACCAGCTATGAGGCTTTGTACTGGCCTAATTTCTTCCTTCTTTGTCCAATTTTTATTTTAGAATAAGCCATAATAACTATTCATTTTAAATATTGGAATATTTGGATGCAAGAAAGGTGAAATATGACTGCAGTGTCATTATTATAAATCTTTATGAATGTAATGGAGGGACAGCAAAAATGTAATGAATTTGGGGAAATATGGAAAATATGTACAAATTAAAGATATTCTAAATCAGGGGTCTCCAACCTCCGGTCTGTGGACCGGCAGTGGTCCGCAGCAGGCCAGCAACCGGGCCATGCAAACAAGTGAAGCCTCATCCGTGGGATGCAGGCAGTATGCAAAACCACACCCCCTCAGGTACACAGAAAAACCTTTCTCCATGGCACTCGTGTATGTGTGGGTGTGGGTATGTGTGTACACACACAACTAGCAAACATCAAGTTCCTTAATAATATCTTCTCTTCGTGGAATATTATTCTCATCACTTCTTTTTTATCTAATCACCTTCTAGTCTTTATCCTACTTCTTTTGCACTTTTTAATGAAATTCATCTTCTGCTCGATCATATCTGCTATGGTTATATAGTTGAGCACAAGTACAAGGAGCACAAGGTTAATGTAGACTTTCTATAGATGAGTAAGTGGTGGAAAACAAATATTTTTCAGCGTGCTTTATTTCAACAGTAATATTGTACCTTACATTAGAGAAAAGGGGAAGAGGTTTTCCCTCACTCATCATCCACATCCAAAACAACAAGGCTAGGTCCTGTTGAATATTGTAATTGTAAAGAGAAGAGATGAAGGAAGAGGGAACAGCGAAATAACTTTTCTATTCCTAATGCTTGCATCTTACTTAGGTGTTAAAAAAATCTGGTTTCGTTATCTGAATTATGTTTGGACAATGTTTGAAATCATTACAGTAGACATAAGATTTGGTCATAGCTGGATTTCTTTAATCAATACAGTCTTACCAGTTTATATATATTCACGCAAGGAAAATCTGTTATTTCACTTTGTATAAATAATGCAAACAGCAGAAGTGGGCAGACTTATTTATAAAATACAGCTACCAAGGCAGCAATAAATCTCGTTTGTTTTGTAGTATATTGTTTTTTTTTTACCTTCCTTAGATTTAGAAACCTTCAAGGTCAATCAAGATAGGATATTTTGAGTTCCTAAAATAAAAGTAACACTGCAGATTTTATTTGTTTTATTTTAAAAAATTATATATTTGTTTTAATATTTAAGTTACACAATAAGTGGAGCATGGGATATCTTGGAGGGTGGGGGGGCCTCCTGGGAATGCTGTTATGTGATCAAAATTCAGACTGGCCCACATTTATGATTCCCCAAATGATACGTTTTGGCAACAGCACTACCATATTCAGTCCTGGTTAGTTCCAATTGCCAGAAGCTGTCTGCAGACACCACTAGCATCCAGTAGTGTGATTCATAGGCCCTTCACACTGTGAACATGAAATCGATACATCAGCTGGAGAAGCCAGCATATGCCATGTGGTGTAAACAGAGCAACTTCCTTCATCATAAGCCAAGCAAGCTACACCAGAAGATGACAATATGCTTCAAACAAGCCACCTGTAATCAGAGAGTCCTGTTATAGCATGGAGTTTATCGACCATTTCAGATGACAGATGCTGGGAATCAGGAAATAATAGTGCATTTGAAAGAGAGTCATGTGCTTCACATTTTGCCCTGCATCATTAGGCACCCAGATATTCGCAGTTATGGTGTTATTGATTATTCTGTTTGATTCTTCTACATGGAAGAAGAAGGAATTCTATCAGATCCTTGTCTCAGGAAGGAAATTGGTAGTTTGTACAATATGCAAAACCATCATAATATTGCATATTCTTCTCTTGAGCCAAAAAAATGACTGTTCACATGGGTCATCAAATGATAGATTTTGATAATTGCAACCGTATTTTGAGATGAGATCTGGTAAAAGTAGCATCTTATGTAGCATCTACTATTGTACCTCTGCCAAAAAAAATCTAATATAGATAGTTTGAACGATTTCCGTCCTGTGGCGCTTACACCTGTCATAATGAAATGCTTTGAAAAATTTGTGCGAAATCGTATCATGGCTTGTTTGCCTGTTGGATTTGACTCTTGTCAATTTGCATATAAGGGAAAGAGATCCACGGAGGATGCGGTGGCCATGGCCTTACACGCTGTCCTGACTCCTTTGGAGAAACAAGGGAACTATGCAAGATTGCTATTTGTAGATTTTAGTTCTGCATTTAATACTATTCTTCCGCATAGACTAGTGCCCACATTATTAGATCTGGGGCTCCCACCATGCTTATGCAGGTGGATATTAGATTTTCTACCAGATCGTTCCCAATGGGTCAGGATGGGTTCTCACGTCTCTGCGGATCTCAGTATAAATATGGGGACGCTGCAGGGGTGTGTGTTGAGCCCGTTTTTGTACATGCTCTACACATATGACTGTGTTCCCTATTACCCCAGCAATAAGATCATTAAGTTTGCAGATGACACAACGGTGGTTGGTCTGATTACTGCTGGGGAAGGGGGGTCAGCTTATAGGAAGGAGGTTGAGTTGCTGATGGAGTGGTGTAGGGAAAATAATTTATTCCTCAATTTAAAAAAAACAAAAGAGATTATTGTGGACTTTAGGAAATGCAAATCGAACATTCATCCACTTATTATTGAAGGGAATTGTGTGGAACAGGTCTCGGGGTTTTGATTTCTGGGAATGGAGTTAAGAGATGATCTGACATGGGGAGCAAACACCAAAGTTGTGATGAAGAGAGCACAGCAGAGGTTATACTTCTTGAGAATTCTCAGGAAGCATAATCTCTCAAAGGACCTGTTGTTGGCATTCTACCACTGTACCATAGAGAGCGTGTTAACCTATGGTCTGTGTGTGTGGTTTGGGAGTTGCACAGTCAGGGGAAAAACAATGCTGTCCAGCATCGTAAAGACTGCGGAGAGAATAATTGGGTGTACCCTTCCTATTTTAAATCAAATCTATGCCTCCAGGTGTTATAAGAAAGCTGTGGAGATTGTGCAGGATTGCACGCACCCCGGAAATGATCTCTTTCAGCTTCTGCCTTCTAGAAGGAGGTATAGGGTCATAAAGACCAGGACCAGCCGCTTGAGAAATAGTTTTTATCCAAAAGCGGTTTTGGCTTTGAATGCAGCAGAATGCAGTTTCTGAGAGAACTTCTGAATTTAGTTTTTAGAGTGTTAGAGTGTTTTAGGGGTTAAATGTGTATATGTGGGGTGGTGTGGTATGTTGATATGTATTTTGTTGTTTTTTGTTGGGTTCTGTGGGGTTGATGTGGATTTTTCAATTTCGTTGTTCTGTATGGGACAGTGACAATAAAGATTATCGTATTGTATCGTATGTGTTCCATAATTCATTTCATTTGTAGTATTTATGTACACAGCCTTGGCTAGCAGAATCATTCTTTGCATTCTATCCTGCCTTGAATTTGTCTCAGTTACCAACTATTTTATTAGAGGTAAATTCTCGGAAGTCGAGAGGGTTTTTTTAAAAAAAAGTGTTCCATAAATATTAGTATAGATGATCAAAGATGAATACAATGAATTCAAATTTCATTAAGCAGTTCAGAGTTGGATCTTAAAGCTATTCTTTCTTAAAGCAAAATGGACAATTCTGGTCCCTGATTTTAAAACCCTCTGGAAAAATATCTGGACAGCCCTCTGTTAAAATCTCTGGACAAGAATGATCCAGAAGGGAGGGAGAAAAGGAGAGAAAAAATTTGTCAACAAAAGAGAATTGTCTTGGTGGAGAATTGTCCTCTTTCGATTCTGCTCAGTGATGCTTTTCCCCCTAATCACAGCTTCCAGCAGCTTAGCTCTGAGGGAATGCAGCCTGCAGGTGTTGCCCACCTCTCCTTGAAAGGATACATCCATGATAACATAAAGAGATTGTGTTGTATAATATAGTGACTAAGGATATATTATATCAAAATGTCCTCAGTAGTATCATTCCAAATAAATCAATGGTAATATTTTAGAAATTTGAAATGTGTTCAGTGATGCAAATATTAATATTGCATTACCCAAGATGGCACAAATTACTTGCCAGGCAGAGAGATGCACTGCAATTTGCTACCATCTGATGCAGAATATTTATAGTACTGAGACAAAACAGTGCAGGGGGCACTCTGTTGCTAAGGTGATAAATAGCCAGCCATCGGTATGCTCTTCATAGGGTGACAGTAAGCAAAAGACAGATCTCTGCCCTCACAGGTTTAAAGGAACATTTAAATAAATACTTTGAGGAGCCAAAAGAAGAGAATGGGGGGGATCAGAATAAATTAACTCAAAAGAGGCAACTGTGAAAAGTTACATTAATATATGTTTATTGGAGATTAAATCATGCACCATGTCAATTTCCCTGATGATGCATTAAGGCAAATATGGAATATTACTATACTGACCTTTAGTTTTCAAGGGCCTGCTTTTATCTTTCGCTATTTAGACCAAAATCCTTTGTATAAATAAATGCTATGATTTCAGTAGCAAGAAATGGTACTATTATATAGGATGTACTGTATTCATCTTGAGGTAAAATTCCCCCCACTGCTTCTTTTGAAGGAAAAAAAGCTTTTGCTTTTGCTTTTCTTATGTAGTAAAAAGATGTTTTGATCTCAGATATCATTTAGGTGATGTATGAGATCAAATAGCCCATATCCTGTACCAATGAAGCTTTTAAAACTTCAAGAGCAACTTTGGAGGTTGAAGTAGTTTTTTCTTATTTGAAGTGAAACTCAAAAGACATCCATGAGCAATAGTACCAGTGCTTGCAGACCTCTCAGTATAACTTCCAAAAAGACTTGTGGATAGAGAGAGATTGTATATGGGTTGTGAACACACACGGACACACACACACACACACACACACACACACAAAGAAAGAAAGAGACAGACAGACAGACAGACAGAGATCTGGAACACTGCCATGAAATATCTGGTACAGAATTATGTGCAACCCAGTAGACAGATGGTTTTGTGATGCTCACAAATCTGGACTAAAGGAAATAAATATAAGTCTTTGACTGCTGTTTCTGCCAATCAGCATTTAAAACATTTGCCTGTGATTCAAAAGGAAGTTACAAAATATTATTTTTTGTTGATAAGGCTAATCCTCCATCATCCCATGCAGTTCCTTTTTAAAACCACCCAAACTGGCTGCCTTTACCACAACTGCTGGTAGTGAATCCATAGTTCAACTATACTGTGAAAAGTATATACTTCTCTTGATTCAGAATTTTTCATTATCCAGTGTGAGCTGATTTGTGGAGGACTCTATTTTTCATATCTTCCCTAAGAGACAATTACCCATTTATTTTTACTGTTTTTTTAACTAGTTATCAATCTATAAGAGCTGCTATTAGGAGAGGGAGTGTCAAATGTTTCTGAAAATCCATCTCTATAATATACTTTGGATCACTATATACCGGTACTTGATAAGATTGAAAGGGATATATGGATATCTATCTATCATCTATCTATCTATCTATCTATCTATCTATCTATCTATCTATCTATCTATCTATCTATCTATCATAAATATTCATTATAAACCCCAAAAGGTGACTTGATGTAAATCTTGATTTTCACAAAATAGAACATGAAGTTAGGTCATGTGGATTAGGGAACTATAATTTTCATTCTAGAACCATTAAGGTGAGCCAATCAGTCAATATGTTAAAAACTGCATAAATAAAAGATTTAGAGGAAAAATTATGTTTTAAAGTCACAAGAAAGCAACATGTAAACATGCTTTTTGTGGCCGCATACAGTATGTCCGCACAAATATCCCCAGAACTGATGTCATCACTGAAGTAAAGAACAATCTGTCAGACTCACTTCAGCAGAGTCTGCGAACAACAGGGAAAATATCCTACACAACTAAACTAATGAAACTTTGTCTTTACAAACTGAAAATTCAGCATTATAGCAATATCTGTATTGCACATGCATAGTGCATATTGTTCCAAATGGAAGCACAACAGAAGATACAGGGATTATATTTTATTTCATTTATTTTTACCTTGCCTGTAGCAAAAAAAGAAGTAAAAAGAATTTACTGACATATCCCTAGTCCCAAATATTAGTAGCATGGATAGAATCTGTTGTGGGCTCTGTTAGCTAATATATTGCCATGATCTCTATGAATTAGGATTTTTTCTTTTTAAATGAGCAAGCCAGTAACATAATATTAGAATACCCAGGGCTTTTTTTCTCATAGAACGCTCAGAACGGAGTTCCGGTACCTTTTTTGGATGGAACCTTGTAGGATAGGGAAGCCGGGTTGTATGACATGTGTGAGTTCCGGCACCTTTTTCTTTTACAAAAAAAGCACTGAGAATACCTGAAACATAAAATGAAACTTTTAGAAAGATTATTTTATTCTGACCTTGGAATCCTTCTGTCCAGAGCATTCAATTTACTCTGGAATAGTTGCCTTTTGTAGCAGTTATTTATATGAATTCATAAATGAGGCTTTCTTCTGAAAATAAATTGACCAAATGTAAAATGTACAATAATTCCAAATTTTGTTACTGTAATAGACTTCCCAAAAGTCTCCCAGGCAAGGGAAATTTTTAAACAGGGAGTCCTAGATATTAGTGCTCAAACCAACATGGAATTGTTGGCTAAAAATAGATTCCTAGGTTGATCGGATAAGAATAAAAAGATTTTTCAAAATGAAAATGCTTGTCATTGAGTCGGACACAAATTTTAAGAAGGGCCTATAATAGAGCAATATTTGAGATTTTGGACTCCGTGGTTAAATATGAGCACTTCTACCATTTAACAATTACCATTCGAGAATTAACCAGTGGAACAACCTGCCTCCAGAAGTGGTGAATGCTCCAACACTGGAAGTTTTTAAGAAGAGGCTGGACAGCCATTTGTCTGAAATGGTATAGGGTTTCCTGCCTGAGCAGGGGGTTGGACTAGATGACCTCCAAGGTCCCTTCCAACTTATTATTATTATTATTATTATTATTATTATTATTATTATTATTATTATTGTTGTTGTTGTTGTTGTTGTTGTTGTTGTTATTGTTGTTGTTATTATTATTATTATTATTATTATTATTATTATTATTATTATTCAAATTACGAGAGAACCTCCATAAGCAGTACCCCAGCCATTGGAATATTTCTCATATTTTGTTCAAATGTCAATTATATGTCCCCATTAGTCTTAAATACTTATCATCCCTATTGGAAAGAACACCCAGTATCATCCAGTTCACAGATTGTTATATTTCCTCTGGGCTCAAATGAACATACTGTATATAGAAGTGCTAAGTTTATAACTAAAGCAGTGGTTTTCTGAATCCTGGACACTGAATAAATTGGAGTACCCTTGCAAGGGAGATTTGTTTTATCTGATTATGACACCTTATATTAATACATATTGTTTTATAAGGATTTCCTCCTATCTTACTCCAGAAATAGACTATGTGCTGTATTTTATTGTTATTTTATTTTATTGATAAGGTCACAAGATTAATAAGTAAATTACTACTACTACTAAACATTGTTTAAATGAATGTCCTGTCTGCATGTATTGATCTATAGTATTTTTATATATTTTTAAATTAGGGTTGTAGGGCAGCATGGTTGTGAGAAGCAGACAATACAGCCCATAAATTCTTTTCAGTCCCGTCCCCGATGTCCTTTAATCACTGTACAATAGCTGCAGTAGAAAGACCACGTGAGAATTAATGTTGTTTTTCGGAATCATTACCTCCTAATGAGTTTGCTGCTTGCAAGCCCATGAACTTTACACAGAACACTGCCTTTTAGAGCTGCTTTAGTAAGCCAGTTTTTACTCAGCCTTACTCACAAATCCAGTCAGGCTTGGACAAAACCTACAGATCACCTTTTTTTTTTAGTGAAAAGATGTCAGAGATTTCTTTCACAGATATGGAAACTGTAAACTTTAGTTGGAATTTTAGAACTAATCCGAAAAAGATAGATTCATCTAAAATATATTGCAGGGTTTCTAATCATTAACCAACAGTGAGAGAAGAACCTTACAATAATGTAAGGCGGGATCATTTTTCACATCTTTCCATTTCTCTCTCCTCTCTCTCTCTCTTTCTCTCCCCAGTGGATGGGGTTATGTTTCTAATGGACCAGCAGAGGCCTATTGGTAGTAGTAATAGCTTTCTCCTCTTTTGGTCCTTAATCAGAACTCCTTTTGTTCTTCCATTGAATCAAAAGCATGTTTCCTCTGATCGTAAAGTAGTTTCCCAGTATGATGTCCGACTATTGATTCCCTTCTCCTTCATTAATTCTAAAACTAAGCTGGTGGCTGTCACTATATTTTGAGGACACAAATAGCATTATTTTATTATGCACTGTGTGAAATTGTACTGGCTTTTTAAGGATCTAAATATGTTATCATTTAGCTTCATTTAAAGTGTTTATGTTGCAGAACATGTCTATGCTGCCAGTAAGCAGTGGACAAGAAAAAAAGGTTAACAATTGAGGAACATTAAAAAGCAAAATATATAGTGCAGTGGCACTAATCAGAAGGATAGATATCAAAACCTAACATCCACCTAATGTTGTATCTCAGAACTATGGTAGGTTTTCATTTATTTGTGAAAACCCATTAGAGCAGAGTAACTCTTTCTAGAACAATCACTAGAGGTGTCAACGAACCATGATTTTTCTGAATTCCAGGAACACCATTTTTCTGACATTCATCATTAACTTGTTTTGGCCCATACCCAAAATCACCACTTCCAGATCCTAGCTCAGAATTTCCATAGTATATCTATTATGGCCCAAGGTATTGGTTATAATTGAATATTATCAGCGTATTGATAGTATCTTACAGCAAAACAAAATAATGGATAATGTCTCTCTCATTGAATTCATATAGATATTACACAGCAGTAGGGAAAGAGAAGTTCCTTGAAGATGGGCTCCAGCATAAACCTGAAAGCTCAGAAGACGAAATCTCTGGATCCGGTGACCGACCAGATTGGATCCTGGAGTAGGGAAGAATTAAGCCCTGAGATATCCATATTGGAGAGATCGTGGGCTTGATACTCATTTCCCCATTACTATCAACTGAGTCTGTTTGCTGTGATAGGAGCGTGACCACTGTAATTTGGTAACCCTACCTTCCAAAATCTATATATTGTGGTCAATGGGTATCAAAAGCTACTGAGATATTAGTTAGTTTTAGCAGGGATTCACTCCTATTTTCTAGTTCCTGATGTACAGTAGTTCATGTACCAGATCCATAAAGAGGTATGAATCCATGCTGTAGAGGATTCCTGCATTATCATCCTCTGAAGCTGATTTCTCATCACCTTCTCCAAAATCTCCCCCAGAAAGGAAATGTTGGTATTGGGTAAAAGTTGTCAAGGTAAAGCTTCTTCAGAAGACAATGCATTACCACCTCATTTTAGGATTGGTGGCACTGCATCCTTTCTGAAAGAAACATTCATAACCTGTTGACTCCAGCTATTCATAGTCCTCTTAGTCACCAAAAGTAGCTAGGAAAAGCATAGATCACAACATCAAGTGGCACAGCTCACACTATAAGAACCTTTTCTACTAATTGCACAAGCTGTCTATTGGAAAATATTGTCCCACTTTCCTTCTTAATTGATCACTGTAGCTTCTGCACCACGAACCTTTTACTCACCTTCATCTTTACTCACTTGTTCATTTGATTAACCTGCTCCTTGTTATTTGTTACGAACAAATCTTGTTAACTAAAATCCATCTGCCAACTATTTCAGCAAGACAATATATATGTGGAGAACAAACCTATGTGCATAGATCACCGTTTATCTTAGGAGCTAGTTATATGAAAGACACTGTTCCTTGTACATCGCATACCCTTTGCTTTGAGCAGGTAGGTAGTTTATAGTGTTATGGAGATCACTATCTTCAAATTCCCATCTCTTGAACAACCTCTGCAATTTTGCTCACTTTCAAATATTAAGGCAGCTAGATAGTTAATGGTTCTATTAAAAAAAAGCATTACATTTCTGAACAGGTTTGAAAGTAGCCATGAGTGCAAGGGCAAATTGTCTTTTGTTTGTCTGCCAGGTTTCCTCTTGAAATGCAGCTACAGTAACAAGTATACTGCTACAAAGTGAAAGCGCAATTATTATTATTATGGTTCATCATACAGTCAGCCAGATGTTTAGACTGGATTTGGCACTTTTATCCACCTATCCTAGGATCTGACAGGCAGATGTTTGATGATGTTAAAGATATCATCACTGTTCCATGTAAAGTTGCCTTTTGCAATCAACTGATGATGATTTTGTCAGAGCTCAAGTGGTGCAATCCCCGATATTTGGGGATTGCACCCAAGGTGCCTATTACTATTGGTACTATCTTTGCTTTCTTTTGCCATAGTTGTGCTACTTCTATTTGCTAATCTTTTACTTTTTTATTTTCTAGAGTTCTTTCTCTTCTATTCTGCTATCACCAGTACTGCCATATCTACTATCCAGACTTTTTTGTCTTATGTTTAAATTCTAAAGTCCCAGAGCACTTTAGCTGCTTCATTTCTATTACTTTGTCCATTGGGGTAGTCCCACCAGTTTTTGCTTGTAGGCAAGTGGTATTTCTTGTGGATATTTCAATACACCATTGTTGTTGCTTTTCCATATCTTTGTTTGTAATTGGTCTGTGTGATCTTCTTACAGCAGCCAACTTAGGTGGCTCACTGTTTCTTCAGCTTCTTTTTAGAGGCAGCATTTGATTTCTTTTGCTCTCTTCTCAATCCTTGCTTTGTATGCACTTGTTCTTAAGGCTTGGTTTCATTCTCAATTAGCCTTCATGGTATACTAAACTCAGGGCATCTTATTCATTGGCCTTCAGATAGTCTTCCAGTGTTTTTCCTTCTTCTTTTTCAATAGTTTGGGGTACTTGCAACATTCCTTACATGTCCATGCTCCTTGATAAGTAGAGTCCATCAACATTGCTATGGAAGAAGGACAGGATTCATTGTGTTTGCTTTTCTAATCTTCCTATGGAAGGCTTTTAGTTCTGCTTGACTCCAGTTCACTATTCCAACTATGTATTTAATAATTGGATTTTCCCAGATATTAATTGCTTTATATTTCCTCTGCTGAGTTTGGACTGAAGGAGATGATGATGATGATGATATTCTGCCTTTTTTATATATGTTGAACAGTTCAAGGCATCAAAAATATCTAATATTCTTGCCTTTTATTTTCCTCACAATAACAACAAAATGAGATAGGTCGGGCTGAGACACTGTGCCTGGCTCAAACTTACTAACCAGCTTCTCATGCCTAAGGAAGGCCTATAACTCAGTCTCTGGCTTTCTAGGCCAGGACCTTAAGCACTACACAAACTGGCTTTTTTGAAAATTTAAGGAACAATATGTTGATTTGTAGATTTTCATCAAACTTTTGCCAGCTTAGTGGACACAATAAAATCTAACTGATTGTGAGTTAAAATATATCAGTTTAACAAATTAATTGTGATAATGTTAGCTTGAAACATATATGACAGATTGCTCAAAAACATGCTATGGTGTATTTTCTTTATCTTTGCAGCTTCAGACCAGTTTGTCCGAACCAATGACGTTACCTAAGTCAATCTCACTTCCTCGTAGTGCATACTGGCATCACATCACTCGGCAGAACAGCATGGGGGAAATATATAGTTTACAAGGTAAGATGCTTGAACCATTAGGTTCCCCTCATAAATTGCTTTCATCTGCACTGATGATTTTCTTACCATTGAAATTACTAAGGCAGATGGATGGATGGATGGATGGATGGATGGACAGATGGATGGATAGGCAGGCAGGCAGGAAGGCAGAAAGACATATTGAGTCTTGGAAACTAATGTGGAAGGGTTATACGGAATTTATCAGAGGAAGCTATTTGCTGCTAGAGAAGACTTAATTTTGTTTACACTGGCATATTCTACACAGAATGTGGGTCATTTGCCACCACAGATAAATAGATAATTACTCAAAGCACTTTGTCAAATATAGGGGAAAAAGGTAAAAGTGTTTTATGTAAAAAAATATACTCTTATGTTCCACCCCTGTGCAAACTGCATTTTCATTGGACTTTTCCTCTAATTTACATTGAAATCATGACTGGAGTAAAGGACTAAAAAAAATAGACACCCTAAACTTTCGCAGATTTGTTTGTAACTCTGTGGATAAAAGATGGCTACTAGCAAATTATTTTTCTGTAAATGTACACCACAGATAAGGCAATGTTTTATTGTGACAAAGAAGAAATCCCAGTTGTTGTTGTTGTTTTATCAAAAACATCCAGAAAATGATGGGGTTTGTTTTTTGAAAAATGAGAGAAATATAGGCACCTATGCAGCTTCTTTTATATGTGTCTTCATTCACCCAAGCAGATAGAGGTCCAAATTATAGCTTAGACTAGACATAAGGTCCAGTTTAATTATCAAAATTGTTATCATTTTATCCCTATATATGCTCTCCTCCAGTCTTCTGGTTACTTTGTTATCTTTTGCTTTTACCATCCTAATGGGTTTACTAGCTGAGCAGTTCACTGAACCACACATGTGTAATTATTACCTTACCAATTTTGGCATAATAAAAATTATTAAAGTTAATAGCACCTCCCAAACGATATACTTCTGGTATAGTTTCCATGGTATATTAATAAGTGGGAGTGTGATTGTGTATAGAAATCAAAGTACAGAGATTGAGAGTTGATATGCTGTTAATCTTCAGCTGAGATGGCTTTTTGCTGATGACTTTCTTGTAGAAAAAAAATGAAATTATAATGTTACGAGAGTGATGGACTGTCAGAAACAATGTCTTTAGGTCAGATTATCTTCCTGTACAGAACTGTACAGCCTTAAATCATCAGGGACATTCATAATTTGATGAAATAAAAACATACCATGAAGAATTAAATGCTGCTACTACAAGGTTATTTCTGGTGACTGCCTTGTGTTTCTTAAATATAATTCTGTTTAAAGTAATAGAAAAATAGTATAATCAGGTGCTCCTTCAGTGTCACTTCTTTAAGATAAAAAGATGGAGACATTTTGAGAATTTGTGGAGGTACGTACAGTATACATGTATGTATATTCTCCTTTTCTGCCTGTAACACACAGGTCAACAAACAATAAAAAGGGCAAAAAAGAGACTTCTATCTGCTTTCTACAATGTACTTATTGCCCTTATTGTTCATGATCCCTGATATTGTTGGCTGAGATTTTTTTTTCATGATTACTAATATGGCTGCATACATTTCAGTAGTGACTCCAAAAATGTATTGTGCCTATAATAAGCTCAACATCTCTCTGCTATTTATTAAAGCAGTCCATCGTTGTTGTTTTTATTCTTTTATGTGTGTCTGAGGAAAAGGTTAGCTGCTGCTTTAAGAACCATATCAAATATCTAATTCAATCATAAGATTTCATCAGGCTCCCATAAAAGCCTAAAACAGTTGGGCAGTTTTAGTGAATGACAGATGCTATATTCAGGTTCACATGAAGTCCAAAGAACTTCCAAATCACACTGAATTGTGGGCATCCTTACTTTTTACTTGTATTTTTCTCATTTATTAACTTGGACATTTTCTAGGTAAGAATGGATTAAAATGTCCTAAAGAGGGTTTTTTTATTGACAATGCCATGGTTTATGCACTATTTCCTGTTATTAGCTACAATGATATGCACACCTTTGAATATGTTTATATAATCTCTTTGAAAAACCAGGAATCTGATTTAGAAAATAACAAAATGTACAGACTGTATTGCCTAAGAGAGTATTTAACTGTTTTTGATTAAGCTAGAACAATGCGAAGTAAGGAAAATAAGAAATGAAATGTTTAATTCGCTTAAAAATACTTCTATTCTTAAATTAACATCAGCAGGTGGGCAGCTCTTGAAAATACTGCAAAAGACAAATGCATGTATATAGTACAGCATGTGGTTTTATGTCTTAAAGGCAAGTGATAAAGCAAAAGAAAGATTTTTTTGAAACAGACTTCAAGTAAACACAATATGTGCTATGCTACATATTTTTCAGTAAGAAATAATTTAGTATAAGAAAAATACAATTCCCTTATTACAGATTTGAAAATTAGCCAAGGTGATTGATTGAAACTGCAGACTAATTTAATACCAATTCCTACTGAAAATCTTACTCTTCGGTAGATATGTATCTGATTAATATGAGAGATAGGAGATATCAAGATGAACATAATTAAGACTGAAATTCTTAGCATAGGACAGTGAATAAATATATCATAAAAACATTAAAAAGAATAATGGACAAAATATTGTTTATGTCCAAATCAAATATTTTATTGTTTCCACTATCAATTGCACAATGAGGTGAGGGGTTCTTCTACAAGAAAATGTTTAAAGCAGTCTTAATTTATTGGAACTATGATCCATTGTTTTCCTGCATTGATATTAGAACCAATATATATCTCTTATCTTTCTAAACCATAACCAAATTTCCTTGGAAAAGTATATCCTTGGGGTTTTAAGTTATCTTTCAATAATATGCTATTTAAATATTTTTTCTAGAAATAGAAAGAATAAAGTCAATAGAATTAATAAATTCATATAACTAATTAAATGTTGCAAATAACTAATTAAATAGCTCTTTTCTTTGTTCATTTCCTTTTCATGTTTAATTTTTGGTTCTATATTCTTGGTAACCAACATTTAAAAAAAGACACCAATATTAATTTACAGCCTTTCTTTTTTCTTAAATAGCTAGTTTTTATAATGTAAAAACATATTTATTATGTTGTAGAAGATAAAAGTATTGAGAGAAGAACTGAACACAAAAGTGCTTCTCTGGGACACAGAAAAATAAATGAATGAAAACTATACTAATGTTTCAGGAGGGTTATTCTAGAATCATCCTGGGAACTTAGTTTAATAGTGTACATTAAAAACAAAATTGACAGTTTCTGTGGACACACAAAAAATATAATTTAGCTTTTTGAAATAACATTTTTAAAATTTTGTAATTAAAATAGTATTATAGAGCTTAATTACTGTATAGTTTTTCATTATTCCATTCATAGTTATAGAATGGATGACTTTGAAATACTAGATGCAGAAAATCCACAAAATTTTGTTCAGTTGCTTTAAAATATATTTATTAAGAGATACTTAGTAAATGTATTTTATGACAGATGGATACAGTTTTTCTTTAGAAGATAGGAAGAACAATGTTTCTGCTGAAGCCTAAAGTACAAGTCATAATTGAGTAATCCAGCCACTTAGCCAATGGAACATAAAATTGGTTTTGTTTTTCCCTCTTGTAAAACTCCTCTCCAACACGACAAAGGTAGCAGAAATTTCACAATTAATGATTTACATATTGCATTAAACTATAATATTGTTTACTTGTTTTGGGCTTAATACATTGCCTGAAACAATACAAAATGTTTGTAAAGTTTCTAAACAATTTATAAATCATGTATAGCCATTAATAGATTAGCAGGATGTGTGAATTTATCCTACTATCTCTTTTCAACAAATCTTGCTTAAGAAAATTGGCTTAACTATTTTATTCTAATATATCAGGGAAATGGTAACATAACATGGGGAAAGGGGACATCAACAGCCCTTATAGATTTCTTCTGATTTTCATCTATGTAATATTTATGCCTTTGTGCAGTCAAATAATTATGGACACTGACACCAAATTGTTTTGCTCCTGCGTATTTGGAAATTTCAAATTCATAATTTATTTCATGTATAATCTTCTCAGACCCGTTGACAAGTATAAAATACAAATACCATTACTAAAATAAAATGTTAAAAGTCAAATTACAATTTCAAAGTTGTTGATGCCAAAAGTTGCAGTCTAGGTTTTAAAGAATGAAATAAATCAACACATAACTATGATAGGCAGTTAGTAAATGTATCTATCTATCTATCTATTTTAGAAAATTTATATAGTTGCCTACTCACAGCGATTCTCATTAAACAAGACACACCAGGTAACATTAACAACTGGGCCCACTGGAAAATAATCCATTAAATGCATTAAATTCTTAAGCCTGGTTGTTACAAAACATCAAGAAGAAGAAAAATCTTAAAATAATTCTCAAATATATAGCAGATACAGTTATCTGAGGGAAGTTATAGTATCGTATTCTTGGCAGCTGACAGTTCATAAAACTCTTTCCAAATTCTATCCAGTATATTCACTAAAAACCCAGATGATAGCAGTAATTAACAACTCAACTGAAATAATTAATCTAAGAAATAGTGGAAAAATTCTGAAATGCAAGTACTCCTCACCTAGTGACCTCAATTGGAAATGGCAATTCAGTTGCTAAGCGATGTGCTTGTAAAGTGAACTATCATATAGCCATATCCAACTTACAATATCAATTCCAGCTGTGGTTTTAAGGCCTGATGTCACATATGGTTGTTAAGCATGAGGTCAAGTGACTGCAACTTGCAACATTCTGCCAGCTTCCTGGTTGACTTTCCTTGTCGCAGGCTGGCTGTGAAGATCACAAATGGTGATCATGTGACCATGAGACCATGAGACTGTTGTAAGTGCTAACCAGTTACCAAATGTTTAAATTATGATCAAATGATTTTGGGGATGCTGTGACAACTGCAAGTTTGAGTACCACTCATAAATCTCCTTTTTTCAGTGCTATTATCATTTTGGTTGCTGAATGAGTAACCACAATGAGTAAGTGAGGACTACTTCCTGCTATCTTACTACTGATAGAAGAGAATATTTGTAGCTCAGTATAGGATGGTGAGGCTCTTCCTGCTCTCTTATATATTTCTTGTCTTATATATTAGTACTACATTGTTCATTAAAATCTGAAATAAATAGGAAAAATGGTAAAACTATAATTTGGAAATTATGTGCATGATTCTTATAGGTGTTTTCAGATGGTATTTAGACTTTTTTAAACTTTTGTTTTAGTTTTTAATGGTATTTATCATTGTTCAGTACTTAAGATTACGGTTCTAGCTATTAATTTATTGCTGTATATTTAAAAAGTAATTAGGAAAAAATACTTCCAATATTTTATCAATACTCATAAGGTTATTTTACCACTGAAGAAGAAAAAAGACAATAATTATTTCATTCAAATGCAAAATACAGAGTTTAGAAGCAAAATAAATTGTATTGCACAACTTTACAAAAAAAAAAAACATATGCCGAACATTAAAATAATTTTCTCAGTCATTCTACTCAGCTGTTGTTGTTTTTTTAAAATTAATCCTGCAGGCATTTCCTTTGTGCCTGTATAACTATCTGCAAATTAAAGTATGTTAAATGAAATTGCTGGGGCATTCATCATTTTGGCATATCTACAGTTACGTTCTTATTTAAATAACTCTCCTAAGTGATTCTTTCATCTCACTATGAACTGAAACAATGAAAAGAATATAAAATATATTGCACTATGGCTTTGTTTAGACAGCAAACAAAGCCACAGCTTACCATGATGGTAATAAACTAGAGTGAACCTCTTGGCCCATCAAGGTGGCCACATTAAAGCGAGTAGCATATGTAAATAGAGTAGCATACATTGTGCTGCCTTTGGTAGTGATCCATATTGTGCCCTGGTACCCAGGCTGGCAAGTGATGTTTATCTGATTGTTTCAATGCAGGATAAATTTTTAAAAAATGTGATCTGTGAATTTCCCTGACTTTTTTTTTCCTTTCAATCATTTACCCGCAAGAAAAGCAGCCATCAATAGTTACATTCACATGTATTAGGGACCAGGATAGGCAAAATATAAGAAGATGCTTAGAATAGCATGTTTAGGTCCCTCTCAAGTTGGCCAAGTAACAGGATTCATATGTTGAAATGCTTCTTGCCTGTTTCATGTCATATCCAGCCCTCTTCTGAAAGTGTACTAAACTATGCACAAAAATAGCCTGGTTGACAGGTCATAGGCTGAAGGGTCACAAGGTGAAATGGGAAGGAGTAAGCAATAATAGCCCATGCTGTAAGAGAATAGCAATGCTGTTGAGCAGCCATAGCCAACAGCATCCAGATATAGTAGCAATCATTTTATAAACACCTAATATAATTTACTATGTTTTGTTACATAATTAATGCAGTATGCAGTAGATATATAGAATGAAATAATAATTACAGTCAGAATAACAAAATAACAGAGTTGGAAGGCACCTTCGAGGTCTTCTAGTCCAACCCCCTGCTCAGGCAGGAAACCCTATACCATTTCAAATAAATGGTTGTCCAGTCTCATCTTAAAAACTTCCAGTGTTGGAGCATTCACCACCTCTGGGGGCAGGTTGTTCCACTGGTTAATTGTTCTAACTGTCAGGAAGTTTCTCCTTAGTTCTAGGTTGCTTCTCTCCTTGACTAGTTTCCATCCGTTGCTTCTTGTCCTGCCTTCAGGTGCTTTGGAGAGTAGCTTGGCTCCCTTTTCTTTTCTTTGTGGCAATCCCTGAGATATCAGTACTTTCATATTACTCCTAGTCCTTCTTTTCATTAAACTAGACATGCCCAACTCCAGCAACCATTCTTTATATGTTTTAGCCTCCAGTCCCCTAATCATCTTTGTTGCGCTTCTCTGTACTCTTTCTAGAGTCTCAACATCTTTTTTACATCGTAGCGATATATAACTGATATATATATATATATATATATATATATATATATATATATATATATATATATATATATATATATATATATATCAGTCAATATAACTGATGCAATAGGAAGAGGTAGAGGCAAAATGGATAAGTAGAAGTTAGCCAAACTGGCATAGGAATAGCCATGTAGTAAAACCTTTGAAAAATATGCCCTGTAAAACTGGTGGTATGTTAATTGAGGCCAAATCACACTAGGCAAAATTCAGCTCGCCTTTCCTGTTCAGAATAGAACTAGTGGTCTCTCAAGAGAGCATTAAAGTTAGTCCTCACTTAATGACTGGTCACTTAGTGACTGCTCAAAGGTACAACAGGCCTCTCCAGAGCTGCTTATGACTCTTTGAAGTTCTGACAGCTGCACTTCCCCACAATCATGTGATTGCATTTTGGTGCTTGGTAACCAGTTTGTATTTATAGCCATTTGCAGCATCACACAATCACATGACTGCAACTTTAGGCATTTGTTGCCCTTTTTCCAACATTTACTTCCAGTTTCTGGCAAAAGACTCTCATTCAGCAAAACAGACTCATTTGACTATTGTGGTGTTTGCTTAACAACCACCCCAAAAAAGGTCCTAAAATCAAGCATGGTCACAATTTAAACAATCTATGACCGTAAGTCTAAGCTCAATTACAGTCATAAATTAAGCACTACCTGTAAAACCACGCTTTTAAAAAAACTTTTCTAGGACTCTTTCAAATACACAGTAAATTTATGTATCTAAGGAGCTCGCAAGAGACTAACAACCACTTTGGAAAGTACTGTTCCAAAATTGTGTAGGTGGATGCTTCTGCAAAACTATTAGCTATCTAGAAATATATCTAACATTTCTGTAGCAAAAATGGTTACGAAAGAGTAAAGCCCATTGAATGGAACAGAAGAGACTCAGCCATTGTAGTCTAAAGTGGATAATGTCAGCCACAATGTCAATTTAGCATCCTAAACTGTGATCGTGGCAGAAAGTATGTTAGAGAATAAAGAAAACTGTTAAACTGGAATTGTTATTTGTCTTTAAATTGCCTGAAACAGGCAATGACATCCATTCCTTCTGTCATTCATTTGCAATTCTTATATGCCATAGATGCTAGAATGTTTTGTTGCATTTCTGCATTTGCTTTAATAAAGAACCTTATTGTGGGGGGGAGGGAAGTGAAAAAAAATAGAAACCAAATAGAAAAAAAACTTACTGAAAACCCTGTAGAAATTGTGGAGAACATGGTCCTATTCTCAAAAGCATCTCACAGCATGACATTGTCCTAAATCTTTGTTTGCTACCATCCCCCCAAATATACATACATACATACATACATACATACATACATATACAGTTGCAAGAAAAAGTATGTGAACCCTTTGGGATTATGTGGTTTTTTGCATGAATTGGCCATAAAATGCGCTCTAAACGTCATGTAAGTCACAACAATAGAAAAACACAGTCTCCTTAAAATAATAGTACACAAACATTAGCTGTTGTCATGTTTTAATTGAAGATAAGATGGAAACATTCACAGTGCAGGATGGAAAAAGTATGTGAACCTTTGGCTTTAATAACTGGTTGACTCTCCTTTGGCAGCAATAACCTCAACCAAACGTTTCCTGTAGTTGCAGATCAGACCTGCACAACGATCTGGAGTAATTTTGGACCACTCCTCTGCACAAAACTGTTTCAGTGTAGCAATATTCTTGGGATGTCTGGTGTGAATCGCTCTCTTAAGGTCATGCCACAGCATTTCAATCGGGTTGAGGTCGGGGACTCTGACTGGGCCACTCCAGAACGTGTATTCTGTTCTGTTGAAGCCATTGTTTTGTTGAATTACTTGTATGCTTTGGGTCATTGTCCTGTTGCATCACCCATCCTCTGCGGAGCTCCAGTGGCGGACAGATGGTCGTACGTTTTCCTGCAAAATGTCCTGATAAACTCTGGAATACATTTTCCCATCAATGACAACAATCCGTCCAGGCCCTGAGGCAGCAAAGCAGCCCCAAACCATGATGCTCCCTCCGCCATGTTTTACTTTGGGGATGAGGTTTTGATGTTGCTGTGCTGTGCCATTTTTTCTCCACACATAGTGTTGTGTGTTTTTCCCAGACAACTCAATTTTGGTTTCATTTGTCCACAATATATTTTGCCAGTAATGCTGTGGAACATCCAGGTGCTCTTTTGCAAACTTCAAACATGGACAGATGAAACCAAAATTGAGTTGTCTGGGAAAAACACACAACACTATGTGTGGAGAAAAAATGGCACAGCACAGCAACATCAAAACCTCATCCCCAAAGTAAAACATGGCGGAGGGAGCATCATGGTTTGGGGCTGCTTTGCTGCCTCAGGGCCTGGACGGATTGTTGTCATTGATGGGAAAATATATTCCAGAGTTTATCAGGACATTTTGCAGGAAAACATACGACCATCTGTCCGCCACTGGAGCTCCGCAGAGGATGGGTGATGCAACAGGACAATGACCCAAAGCATACAAGTAATTCAACAAAACAATGGCTTCAACAGAACAGAATACACGTTCTGGAGTGGCCCAGTCAGAGTCCTGACCTCAACCCGATTGAAATGCTGTGGCATGACCTTAAGAGAGCGATTCACACCAGACATCCCAAGAATATTGCTACACTGAAACAGTTTTGTGCAGAGGAGTGGTCCAAAATTACTCCAGATCGTTGTGCAGGTCTGATCTGCAACTACAGGAAACGTTTGCTTGAGGTTATTGCTGCCAAAGGAGAGTCAACCAGTTATTAAATCCAAAGGTTCACATACTTTTTCCATCCTGCACTGTGAATGTTTCCATCTTATCTTCAATTAAAACATGACAACAGCTAATGTTTGTGTACTATTATTTTAAGGAGACTGTGTTTTTCTATTGTTGTGACTTACATGACGTTTAGAGCGCATTTTATGGCCAATTCATGCAAAAAACCACATAATCCCAAAGGGTTCACATACTTTTTCTTGCAACTGTATATATATGTAAATTACTAACAAAGAATTAAGGGATGAGCTGTCCGTTGTGACTACTGCCTGTTCGATGGCCTTCAAGATAGGCTGAAACAGGAAATAAAGATTTGCCCCATGTTTGAGGCCTAGCAAGGTAATCTAAATAGTTAACAAGTATTTGACATATGTGTGTGTGTGTGTGTGTGTGTGTGTGTGTGTGTTCTGAGGTTTTCGTGGGTGTTTGTATGTGGATCTTTGGTCATTCGAGTTTTTTTCCCACGTAGAATTGAAGGTGTAAGAGCAACGTTTCGACGAAATCCCATCCGTCATCCTCAGGCTCACACACACAGAGAGAGAGCTAGCACATGCTGTTGCATTAAAAGTCAACAATATAATATAATATTCTTAGGCAGCAGGAGACCATTATCTCTGAAAATATTTTTCCAGTGTTGTAGCACTTAGTTTACCAGTGCTAATAGCCAACTAAAAATAAAAATTATTCCTTCCCTGTTGTAGCTTTAGCAAAAATGTCTTGATCTTTTACAGTCATGCATGTCTGCACATACATTCTGTTAAAGGAGAAGTTACAGCTTCCATATAATAAACAGGATCTCCAAATGGGCTGTTAACATGTTTATTTCATACTCTTTAGTACAGAAAATTTTTCAAAAGCATAAAAAAGCAAAAAGAAACAAAAGATTCATTTGCCCCCCTGATTGCCAGAAAGAGTTTTTCGACAAGTTACAGTCTATCTTTCTCTTCCTCCAAACTTTCTTTTGACTGTTTTTATAACTTTGCAATCCATTTTTCCTTTTAAAAAGAACTATCTGTTTTGCGTGATTTGACTGGTTTGGGGAAAGAGCAGCCTGCTGTACACAATGAAATTATACACCAGTATCCAAATGAGAGGATATGTATGTGAGAGACAGCACCTAGTAATTCTCTCAAAGTTTACTTCACTCTTGAAACATTCATTCAGAGAGATCAGTGTGTCATATCACTATTGTTATTCTCTTGCTATACAAATGAAGCCCCTTGTTCTTTACTGAAAAATGTACAACTTCAGTATTAGTGACTGTGAGTGGCAAAGTGACTATGGATCTGTATCTGGGGGTTTATCATCTTTGGTCTTGGATGGAGTTGCACTGCCACAAAAGGACCTTGTCCTGGGGGAGGGGTCCTCCTGGACTCATGGCATCTGCTTTAGGAAGAGGATCTGCTAGGGGAACCTTTGCTCAACTTCATATTGTGCTTCAGTTGTGCTCCTTCCTGGACCAGGAAGTCCTTCTTTCAGTCACTCATTCTCCAGTCATTTCTCATATGGACTACTGCAATGTGTTCTTCATGGGACTATCCTTGAAGAGTATTCAGAAGCTGCAACTGGTAAAAAATGCAGCCCTGTGAGCAATCTTGCATGCCCTGAGGACTACTCATATAACACCTTTGTTGTGTGAGCTTTGTTGGATGTCAGAGTGCTTCTAGGCCCAATTCAAGCCTTTTATGGCATGGGATCTTTAAAGCCCTTCGCGATATGAGACCAGGCTACCTATCTTGTCCCATCCCACCAGTCAGGTAGGAAGGATATGATGCGGACCTCATTGGTTAAGAATTTCAACTGGCGGAGTCTAAGAAGAGAGCTTTTTCTGCCATTGACCCTGCCCTATAGAACATCTTGCACTCAGAGGTGAGGCTACCTCCCATTCTTCTGGCCTTCTGAAATAACATGAAGATCTGGCTCTGCCAACTGGCCTGGGAATCTAACAATGGTATGCAGTCTTGATGGTGGTTAGCAATTAGAAGGCATTCTCTTTTTAGTTGTTTTTAACTGTTTCTTAGCTACATGTTTTTATATGGTTTTATGGCTTTTATCTATAAGCTGCCCAGAGTCATTCAGACAGTGAGATGGACAGGGAATAAATTTATGTTTTTCCTGACCTGGATGTTCAGAGAGGAAAAGAATTAGATTCAAACTCTGGAATATATAAAATGCAAGTAGCTTTGATGGAGCTTTGTTAATACACAAAACTTGGTTTGTGTTTCAGATAAAGGGGAATAATGGCTGGGAAGAAAGTAACCTTGGGGAATTCTAATAAAAGGTTAATTGTTTTATGTACCCATAAAAGAGGTTATGATCAATTACTTTGTACTGCATAATTTCCCTGTTATTCAGAGAAATGTAGAGAATGCACATATGTATAGAAATTAATGCAGAACATGAAAATATATATGAGTGATATTTTCCAAAGTCCTTAATGTGTTTAATAACTATGATAAAGTGTGTGTTTTCCTTGTACTATAATTTAATATAATTTAAAATTTTATTCATAGGGTGTATCATGTCTCCCTTTATTTGCCATAGAAAGTAGAGGTTTTTGCAAACTCCCCATAGTTTTCACAAAGATCCTGCTATCTTCCCTTTGTCACTTTTGCATGAAATTTTATTCTTAGTCCTACCTGCACAAATATACACCAGGAATCTAGAAATATCAGTTCTTCTATTGTTTACCATCTCCGCTATAAAGATAAATTCTAAGTTTGCAAGTTGTAGAAGAGAGAAAGCAAAGTTTGCCTAATAAAGTCAATGGCAACTTTTTTTTCAGTAGACAATGAGGCTATATTCATTTTGAATCATAAGTATTTCAGCAGACAAATGAACCTCTGCATGTATCTCTTAATTTTGCCTTTTAATCTTTTGAGTACACAATGCGTCCAATGTATGTGCTGATTCCTTTTTGGATTATTTTATTTTCCTACAGTCATTTCAGTTACCTTACAAAGACTTTTGTATTACTTCAAATTTAGAATAGAATAGAATAGAATAGAATAGAATAGAATAGAATAGAATAGAATAGAATAGAATAGAATAGAATAGAATAGAGCTTTGTTAATACACATAATGAGGAGCCTTGGTGGAGCAGTGGGCTAATGCCTCCTTAAGTAACACCAGCTGCCTGCAATTAGTGCAGGTTCGCATCCCACCAGGCTCAAGGTTGACTCAGCCTTCCATCCTTCCGAGGTAGGTAAAATGAGGACCCAGATTGTTGGGGGCAATTAAGCTGACTTTGTAATAATGCCGCTTGGGGGTGTGTGAAAGCCCTAATAAGCAGGCATATACATAGAATGAAGGCTACTGCTAAGCTTGTAAGCCGTCCTGAGTCTTCGGAGAAGGGCGGGATATAAATGGAATTAAAATAAAATAAATAAATAGAATAGAATAGAATAGAATAGAATAGAATAGAATAGAATAGAATAGAATAGAATAGAATAGAATAGAATAGAATAGAATAGAATAGAATAGAGCTGGAAGGGACATTGGAGATCTTCTAGTCCAACCCCGTATTCAAGCAGAGAACCTATACCATTTCAGATAAGTGACTGTCTAGTCTCTTCTTAAAAATCTCCAGTGATGGAGCGCCCAAGATTTCTGAAGGCAAGCTGTTCACTGGTTAACTGTCCTCACTATTAGGAAGTTTCTCCTTAATTCCAGGTTGCTTCGCTCTTTAAATTTAAATTTCAAATTCACTAGCACATTTGTGCATGATTGGTGCCATTTTGGCTACATATGTTTAATGTTTCGTAAATCACTGCAAATGGCCATAAATGTGGGCTGGTTGCCGAGTGCCTGAAATACTGGGGGGAGGGGCACAACAGTCAGAATTTTGGAACCAATAAATACCTTTGGGTGTTAACTCTGTTATATATCAAGGGTTATATCTTGAAATACTAAAATTGGTGTGAGAGTAAGTAACATTCCCCAAAGTGTTTTAAGATTATAGCTAGTCATCAAGATTTTTTAGAGTTCAGTCATAAATGTTGCCTAAATATTGTGCTGGCTTCTTGACACAAGTTGATTATAATTCTCAAGGGCTGAATAGCAAACTGCTTAGAAAAAAATGTAGTCAAATTTTGCTCAAGGGATGGCCATGCTGGTAATTTATCATAAATGCTAAAGGGACATATTAAGGTTCATCAGATGGAGTCAATAGTTAAGAGATAATCTGCTCAATAGAGCATCTTGTGTATCTATAGAATGGTCTCCATAGGATCACTTTACAAGACTTAAAATACTTCATTCTCTATTGTTATATATTGTTATTTGCAAGTTGTCTGGTAAATAGCAACAAAAATGCAAAAAAAAGCAAATGTGTTTCTTCTCCCAAAAGCTGTATATTGAGTAGTACACAATGGGGAAAAACTCCTATAATTGGGCGGTAAAATTCAATGTATGTAATATTTTGAAATAAGACAGAATAAGCTAGAAACAGTTTTTCTAAAAGTACTTTTTCATCTTTTGCCCCATTTTAAAGGATTAGACCATAGGTGGGGAACTATGTGCCTTTTATGAACCATGCTGTCTCAGGAGTTGAAGTCAACAAGTCATAAAGGGGCCACAGTTCCCACCTCTGAATTAGACTAACATCCAAATGTCATAAAACAGTAATTCATACTATATCTGTTTAATAAAGTGGAAACATATATCTTACTGTTCACAGCATCTGTACACCTCACAAGATACCCATATAACCTGGTGTTTGCCAAGGCCACCTCTGACTTTGCCTATCTTGAAGAATTAGGTAGTGACAGGAAATCAGGCATCATCTGCTGAAATATTGCTTTCCTGTCACAAATACTTTACATTTAGACTGTTCTCACAGACCTTTATATGATTCCAGAGACTTGGAGAAGCTTGGCTTGCTGAATGTTCAGTAAAACAAGAAAGTTGACTTAGAAGACAGTAGTGATTAAATGAAAGGAATGTCTAAGCACAAATAGATAAATAGGACAAAAATTGCTTTTTAATTCAAATTAGGCAAATATTAGAAATTTACTTATTTGTTTTTCCATTTAGACTTTTGCCATGCGGGTAGTTCTTGATTTATGACTGGTTGCTCTGAGACCATTTGAAGTTCTGACAGACCTTCCAAAGGGTACTTATGACCCAGGCTCAAAGTTCTGACAGCCACACACGTACACACACACATGTCGCATGATCACATTTTTAGCCTTGGCAACTGGTCATTTGCAGTGTCCCACAGTCACATGACCATCATTTATGACCTTATTTTTTTTGCTAAAAAACAACATTTATTTCCAGTTTCTGGCAAAAAAAATTGCAGACAAAGAATTCACTTAATGAGCATTTTTAATTCCTATTTTACTGTGTGAATTAAATTTCTCTCTTCCTTTCAAAAGACTTCAGAATGTTTACATTGCTTTTATATAGATTGCTCCCATTGTCTGAATTTTTTCCCATGATTATAAATGTATTTTTAATATAGAACTGTATTGAATTCTGATGTTCAGGTTTCTCTTTCTTCCATCCCAAACCCAAAAATAAATCAAGCAGTTATTAATATAACATTTCTTTGTTGGCATGACTTTAAAAATGGTATTATCATGAAGTTCTTTAAATCACTGGCACGATACCTAAATGGGTCTTCTAACTATCTACAGCCTTCTGTTTTTTATTCAGTGTATGTCTGAATTTCTTTTGATGGATTTTTGAGATTTATTGCTGCAAGTTAATCCTTAGAGTGCTGCTGCTCCTTTATTCTATGACATATAAGACCATTGTTTGGCTGCCTGTCCACACTTCTCTTCACAAATACCCCATGGAACAAGTACCAGATGATCCTTTTCTTGGGAATTAATCAAAACAAAAGAAGTCAAGGGAATGAAGATTGCACATTGAAAGATAGGATACACTAATAAACTTTAACAACATAGGGGTATTACTGGAAGTCAGTCTTCGTGATAATTCATGAATTAAGTGAGATCCTTTCTTCTTGTTCTGCCACTAGCCAAATTGTTAGCTTGTCTAAATTATTACTGAATATATTCTGCTTCATAGTTGAACATCTTTAGTTACACAGCATTATCTTGTGGTTGACTGTAACATTTCCTCTTATAATTAGATATTTTTGATATGATAGAACTACTTTTAATAGTAGAAAGTACTTTTAATGAAGAAATGTTTTTAGCTATAAATGAACACTAGGCTTCATAGTGTTCTATTGAACTGTAATAATACAGTAAAAGTCAAAGACTATATAAATAAAACATTAAACAGAACAGGCTTATATAGCGCTTTGTATTCAAAAGAAAAAGATGCTTTAAGAAGTGCATTGCAACGCACTCAAAACAATCTGTGCCTAGATTCATATGACTACTTCTGCAGTTGAAGTGGGATTCCATGGGGGAAAAAATTGTAGATGACTTGACAGACACGATTATGAACATGTTTTTGTCTTCAAGCAAAATGATGCTCATTTCTAACACAAATAAAACTGCCACTGTATCATGAATTGGTGTATTTCTTATTAATAGACAATTGCATTATATTAACATTCTGCACTGTTTCTGATTTGTTAAAATAAATGTTTCTCCCCCAGTACAGTTTCAGAATGGTAACCCTAGACCCCAAAAGGACAAGGAATCTCTCAGAATCAAAACCCATTTCTTTCAATGCAGCACTTAGGCCAGGGGTAGCAACCTCGGCTCTTTTATGACTCATGGACTTCAACTCCCAGAATTCCTGAGTCAGCTATGCTGACTCAGGAATTCTGGGAGTTGAAGTCCATGAGTCATAAAAGAGCCGAGGTTGCCTACCCCTGACTTAGGCAGAAAGAATGTCAGTTCCAGATACTATGCAGTATGTTTCAGGTAGTTTTCTTGAAACTATAGATTTCAGCCAGCTGTTTCTTGCCACCACTGCGTGGTGATATATTTTTATTATAGTTGCCTGAAGATATTTATTATAAATAAATTTGAGTGTCATAATCACATTATCAGGCAGCACATTTTTTGCACCTTCTCTTGAATATGACACCATTTGAAACCGTACAGATCTCACACTATAAAGAATGTATCACATTTCATAACCAAAATGAAAGAAATATAAGCCAGTATATAAGCCCTGTCTTTGCATCTTGTCTGTAATGAAATTTCCTAGCAATTTCCACCAGTTGAATCTAATCTCTTCCTTTCGGAGCCCTACTCCATTTTCTTTTTGACAGTCTCTGAAATACATGAAAACAGTTTTCCTTTCTTCTTTTGATCTCTTCTCTAGATACTTACGTTTGTTATCTCACAGCAAATATAGAGATATTCAAAAAAAACAGCAGAATGTAACAAAGCGTAAACTACTTTTATTGATCTGAGTCAGCAGGCAACTAGGTTACACACACAGCTGCTGCTATTTACCTCTATTCAAATAAAACATTTTATGTACAAGTAAACCTTAATTTAAAGTTCTTCAATAGACTCACAACCAGACAACAGTAAATGACTCAATGCATATTATACTATTATATTATTTCATTGTATGGAATATAATGTTTTGAAAAGTAAATCCTGGCACCTAACTATTCAATTTTGTATGTGTAATCTGGAGACAGAGAGAAAATCAGGGTTTCTGCACCTGGTTATCTTATCTCGTCTTGGAAGCTAAGCAGGGAAAAGCCGGGTTATTATTTGGATGATAACTACCAGGGAATACCAAAAGTGTGGTCTAGACCAGTAATTGGTGAAATGTCCCTGAATAAGGCAGTGACACCATTCACCACTTTACTGGGAGAAAGCAGGAGTAGTAAAGAATGAATATAAATAAATGCAATTACCCATATTTTGTTTTGCTATTGCAACTGTATTTTTTCCATATAGAAAGATGCAAAGGCATTGGCTTCCATGTTATCCCTAATATATACACCAGAGAATGGAGAAAACAAAATGCCATGTTAATTAAAGCAAGTGTGGACATTTGTAAAGAAAAATAGGCTGTGATGGACTACAGCGAAGTGACAGTTTTTCAAGAAGGAGGGAACACATTCCCAGGAAGAGGATGAGACAAAAGACAGCAGAGGGTGGAGGAAGATAATTAAGGTAGCCACTCCCTAGAATCTCCCAGGGTATATCTGTTAGGGTGAGAGTAGTAAAGGTGTAGTCTGGCAACATTCTGTCTATTGGTATGAGCATAAAACCTTGACTGGATTGTTCTGTGTCATTCTTGGGCTGGGCTTGACAATGGTTCTTTTTTTTTCTTCCAGCAGCAGGAGTCTCAATTACTAGTAGAACTTGTCAACTTGTTGTTTTGCTCTGCTATCATGCTTCTCTTTGCTGGTGGATTGAACACACCTAGAAGTGAATCAGCTTTGACTCCCAACTATACAGTATTATGAATATAAACTTTCAGATAGTAGAGCTACACATTTCATCACTTCAAGCTGTTTCACTTGAAAGCTGGTATTTGTATCCCAGAGTAACTCAACTAAAGTGTAGAAATAGCAATCAAGTAGGAGAGAGCACCTTCTGAAGGAAGCTGACTTCAGATGACTATAAAATTACATGAAATATTAGTTAATACTAATCTAAGACAGCTGCACTGTATCTAGAAGGAATCAGATGTTCTATCTTGTATAAGAAAGAAAGTATGAACTATTCATAGCATCCTCTAACACTTTGCTCTTCTATTGTCACATTCTGTAAAGTCACATGACAACTGTGTAACTTGAATAATGTAAATATACAGTAGTGGCCAAAATTGTGGAAACCTTTGGTAAAAGTTTATTTTTGAGGTTTGATGGCTAATAACACCACTTTTTGGGAGAGTAGTACCATAAAATTAGGGACACGGCTCAGTGGGTTAGGACGCTGAGCTTGTCGATCAGATGGATGGCAGTTTGGCGGGTCGAATCCCAAGTGCCACGTAACAGAGTGAGCGCCTGTTACTCATCCCAGATTCTGCCAACCTAGCAGTTCGAAAGCACATAAAAATGCAAGTAGAAAAATAGGGACCACTACAGTGGGAAGGTAATAGCATTCTGTCGCCTTTATTGTCTAGTCATGCCGGCCACATGACCACAGAGACGTCCTCAGACAAGCGCTGGCTCTTCGGCTTTGAAACAGAAATGAGCACCGCCCCCTGGAATCGACTAGCACGCATGTGCGGGGGAACCTTTACCTTTACCTTTTTTACCATAAAATTATATATCAATCTAAAGATAATTTAATCAAGAATGTAATGCAACATAGTTTGTTCAATTATCTGTACTATATTCTATGAAAATTTATAGCCAAATAACCAGAAAAAAGGAAGCACAACTTGCTTAGGTTGATATCAGGTAGCTTTCCTTCATCTGAATGTAGCCAATGAGCATGAGTGTTCAGAGAGCCAATTAGGTATCATCTTGTTTTGGCAATAAGCCAATCAGATCACAATAGCATTCAGTTATTGATGTTATGTATTGAACCTGAGAGGAGGACATTTGTCAGTGTGTTATCTGATCGCTATCAAGTTGGTTGGGTTTTTTTTTCCTTTCATTTAGTGGGCTTGTAAAACATAATAAAATTAAAGTAATGGTGCAAAGAGTTGACTGGTGGCCCAGAGAGCAATGTAAAATAGTATTATTACGTGATCAAGGCTACAGTTATAAAAATAATTAGAAGAAAAATTGGTGGAAACTTAACTAAAAGTAGCATTTCTACTGTACACTTTCCCCAAAAGGCTTCCACAATTTTGGCCACTACTGTATAGGTATTTTATTCCTTTAAACCTAATTGCCGCTCAAAGCAAATACAATTCTGTTATATAACCATACCTTCACTTTACAAAATATTTCTTTGGGATATCTAATATAAATATTTTTACAATTAGAAGCTATTAGTGATTGGAGTCATATTCTTTGTATATATAAGCAGATTGAAATTTCATACTTTGTTGAAAGTTTCATCTTTGAGAAGTCAATATACTTTAGTTTAATAGAATAGAAATTGTTTTGAAAAGAGAATAAAGTGACAATGAAGCTTTGCTGTAATTCTTATGAGTACAAGGGACTCTTTAATCAATTTTATTTATGTTATGGTCAATGGTTTTAAGTGAAAGTTCTGTTTTTTATTTAAAAACCATTGCCACAACTGCATGTACAGTAGGATTGATGCTGCATTAAAACACTCCTCCTGCAGAATCTTTCTGATCATGAATTGTGAATAGGGAGTTTGCAGGAATGTTTTATAGAAAAAGTAACACAATAAAATAAGCTCAAAAATACAACAAAACCTATTAAAGAAACTTGAAATAAATGTTAATGCATTCTCTGAATGAGATTGAAATCTGATGAGCTGCTTTCGTATGAAAAAAACCTTCAGGAAAATAAAATATGGACTTCCAATTAAAACACTACAATTTCAGCAGCATCCAAATGTTACCACTAGCAACTAGCATTAAAATGCTATCAAGGAAAAAGTCAGGTATGTCTCCATAGGGAGAAAGCTTCACTGTTACAATACCATCATTAAGTAGGTAGTTTCTGTTTTATTCACCTGCTACATCTTTGATACAAAAATATACCCAAACATCAGATACCACAGAGGTATAAGCTGCCACATGCGCACCAAAAAATAAAGCAAATTGGCATCATCAAAACTCAAAGCAGGGCAGGATTTTAGTTAGATGGGCTTGGGGAATGATGCATGCGCTTAAAACCCTTTTAGTAAAAATGGGGTAGCATTTCCAGAACTGTGGGCAGCTGAGACATTATTGTAACTACCAGTTTGGAAGTTGTTGTGCTTAAAAGCAAGGTCATGTTTTACTCTTGTAGTAAATATTAAGGAGAATACAGTGTGGTGAAGTACAGTGTTAATAGCAAAGTTATTTTACATATAATTACATTTCTAATCGCTTAATACTTAAGTTGAAATAAACATGTTCACAAATTGCTGCATAATCGGTGAATGGCTACATGGTAAACATTAACTAGTCAGCATTGCTGTAAAACATTCTACATATGCTTTTCCACATCTTGTCAAAAGTATGGAAAAAAAGGATTAAACAGAACCATCATCACGTTCCATTTGTGACTGCTTTGAAAGATGCAGGGGGCAAAAGAAAATGGCATTATTTTTTTTAGAAATTTACTCTCCAAAACTGGAAGTTTTTTAAAAAAATTATGATAGCGATTTGGTTCATGAAACTTAGTATGGATAGTGTTAGTCCTTTAAATTTAAATAAAATTATAGGACAGGACTACATAAGCCCGATTAGATTAGTTAATTGATGTAAGTTTATTATTTTGTTCTCAGACAT
Organism: Vipera ursinii; assembly: GCF_947247035.1. Taxonomy (NCBI): domain Eukaryota; kingdom Metazoa; phylum Chordata; class Lepidosauria; order Squamata; family Viperidae; genus Vipera; species Vipera ursinii. The sequence goes on along the minus strand of NC_139516.1, from coordinate 157,333,077 downwards.
CAATCTGAAAATTTATAGTTGGGTGGTATTTCTGGAAAAGTGAAAATTTCTTTTTCAAAACACTTTGTCCTAAGAAAGCAGTGGTGAAATTTCAGGGTGAATGGCCATGATCCAATTCTGTGGTTAGGACATTTCACCAGCAATTGCCGGTTGAGCTCCGGATGGCGCCCGACCTTCGCTCCTTCTGATGTGATCTGAAGACTCACTTATTCGAACAAGCCGGCCTGGCCTGATGGGGGATGGGTTGGGATTTTACTGTTGTTTTTAATATATCTATTTATTGCTTTAGCTTGGGCATTGTGTTTAATTCTTTTTTAACTTTTGTATCTTTGTATTTTTATATGCTTGCCCTGTTCACCGCCCTGAGTCCTTCGGGAGAAGGGCGGTATATAAATAAAAAAATTATTATTATTATTATTATTATTATTATTATTATTATTATTATTATTATTATTATTATTATTATTATTATTATTATTATTATTATTAATTGTGGCTGGCATCTTCAGAGGCGAAGCAAACTACTTTGTGGTGTATCTCACATGAGTAACCAAAGACCTTTTTCATAGAGCAGAGCCATGTATCCCAGAAACTCATCACTGCTTCCTTGGTGCCAGGCATTAAATCGACACCAGCACTTTCTCCTAATTTTTTCAAATGGCTTTTCACATATGTTCTTTTTCTGTGAAGCTGCCATTAAGCCGGATATTTTAACTTCTATAGTCAAAGTATTAAAAGATGCTGACAGTCTGAATTCTGACTCTTCATAAAACTAATTCCATTCATTCTAGGTTAGACTTGATGATCTCCAAGGCGTCCTCCTACCCATACTTTTCATGGTGTTCTCTAGGCATTTCTGTTTGCTTCTAAATGAAACTATATGTCTTGTTTTCATGAATCAAATCTTGAAGGCCCAGTAAGTAAGTTTATTCATGATTTCTAACCTCATTGTAGCATACTTGTTACCAAAAAAAATTGGACTTCCTTGTGACTCATTTTTCCTGCCTATATAGTCATGCAAATTAGTATGTTGAATAATTAGCTTGCTAGGTTAGGGACAGAGAAGACTGAGTTCAAAGACGTAAGCATGAAGATCATTGGGTTACTTGGTTTTTGAAATGTATATTAACCTCACCTTTGCCATAAATACCCCTGCCATCCAAACTAAGGCCATGTTCTAATTCTAACATTATCTTATTTATCAAAAGCACTATTTCATCCAAACCAAAGAGCAGGCTACAACAAACAATTTAAAATCAGACAGTCTTTGTTCTTCTCTTTCCTTTGCATCTTGAAGAGTTTTGTATTAGTTTTTTCCCCGCCATATAAATCTGGATATATATATATATATATATATATATATATATATATATATATATATATATATATATATATATATATATATATATATATATATATATATATATATATATGTTTTCTGAGGTTTTCGCGGGTGCCTGTATGTGGATCCTTAGTTTTCGGGTTTTTCCCCGCGTAGAACTAGAGGTGTAGGCACAACGTTTCGACGGAATCCCATCCGTCATCATCAGGCTTTAGCTTCCTTCTTCTGGGAGAAGCAAGCCACATGCTTCTCCCAGAAGAAGGAAGCTAAAGCCTGATGATGACGGATGGGATTCCGTCGAAACGTTGCGCCTACACCTCTAGTTCTACGCAGGGAAAAACCCGAAAAACCAAGGATCCATATATATATATATATATATATATATATATATATATATATATATATATATATATATATGTGTGTGTGTGTGTGTGTGTGTGTGTGTGTGTGTGTGTGTGTGTGTGTGTGTATATATGTATATGTATATGTATATATATATATATATATATATATATATATATATATATATATATATATATATATATATATATATATATATATTAAAGGTAAAGGTTCCCCCGCACGTGTGTGCTAGTCATTTCTGACTCTAGGGGCCGGTGCTCATCTCCGTTTCAAAGCCAAAGAGTCAGCGCTTGTCCGAGGACGTCTCCGTGGTCATGTGGCCGGCATGACTAGATGCCAAAGGCGCATGGAACGCTGTTACCTTCCCACCGTAGTGGTCCCTATTTTTCTACTTGCATTTTTTACGTGTTTTTGAACTGCTAGGTTGGCAGAAGCTGGGACGAGTAACAGGCGCTCACTCTGTTACGCGGCACTCGGGATTCGACCCGCCAAACTGCCGACCTTCTGATCGACAAGCTCAGCGTCCTAAAACCCACTGAGCCACCGTGTCCCTATATATATATATATATATATATATATATATATATATATATATATATATATATATATGACATTGTTTAAAAAGTGTATCATTTTTTAAAAACAGATATTGTTTCAAATAAAAACATTATTCTAGGTAACATATTTATTTTTACCACAGAAATTCTTCCACACGATAAATGTATTTTTTTCTTCCTAAATCTTTGTTAATTTCATTCCATACCTTGACATAATTATTTTTATATAATTATTTTGAAATGACATACAATTCATATTTATCATAGTGATGCCACAGTATTTTATGTTTTCTCAGTCTGGAACCCAGTCTTTACCACCAATTCTTTTTGCTGTTCCATTCTCATATTTTTGTCAACATCTTTGTTTTTTTCATTATCAATTTTAAAACCATTGAAACTATCATTCACAAATGTTTATATATTTTGTATGTTGGTATGTTGGTATATTTCTGTTTTAATCTTCATCCCAACTATTCTCCCATCTTGCTTTACATCTCTATAATACAATATTGTATGCTGTATTGCATTATAATAGATAATACAAATATTTTTCAAAAATTCAAAAGCCAGAATGAAGCTTTTCTTCATACAGGATGGAATAGATAATAGTTTCTTTCTTCATAGATGGGCAAAATGGAGCTTTGTGGGAATAACTGAGGAAAGTGGGTTGGGATACCTGGAGATCCATATACCTGTGGGATAGGCCCCAATTTTACATAAGTTGCTCCCATATTTACATCAGTATTTAATGCATGAATATTTAAGAAATGGATTCAGGAGTTATACAGTCTTAACAATGAGGTTCCCTATGGATCTGATTACCTCACCCCAGTGGTGGGATTCAAATATGTGAACAACCGGTTCTCTCTGTGGATGCCACTTCCAGAAGTCCATTCTGGGCCTGGGCAATAAAAAATTAGCTACCGGTTCTGCCGAACTGGTGCAAACCTGCTGAATCCCACTACTGCCTCACCCTTATGGAGCTTCCTTCATTTAATTTAAGTATTCTAATTTTAAATAAAAATATATTGTAGTTTATTCTCTCTTGCAGTGGTCTTGGATTCTTACACAGTAGTTTATCTGCAAGTTCAGAATTTATTACTAAACTATAGTCACTTCTTTGCAATTAGAAAAGAACAGTATAGTTATTGTCCATGCAGCATGTGCCCAATTGACTATGTAAGAGTTAAGCAAAGTATCTTTCTGGATACAGAGTTAGCAACAACAATTTAAATTGTAAAAGGATGAAAATGGTATGGTTTTCTCCTGAGTAATCAAGGCGATTTAGACATTATTGGACTGAGCACCATTATAATAAATTCTAGATGTTGTTTCAGGAGTAATCATTTGCACATGGTCATTAGTAGCATTGGCTGTTTCATATTCAGCCTGATGCATTCAACTGAACACACCACTTAACTTTGCTATCCAATTGATTTGGCATTAACTAAAAGTGAGATATAGCCATAATTGCTAAATTACTTTTAGACAACCTTATTATCCAGGAAGACAAACTGTTAAGTGCAACTCTGGCTCATGGTGACGTGCGATTGTTTACTGTTTCTCTTCTTCATAACTTGTCACTCTTATGCTCATTAAGTGATCATCTATTTATTTTTTCAACTTTGCATACCAGGACAATAAAGCAGATATCCATAAAATGTACTAAATATTCTGAGTTGTGAATTGAATTGGCAAAGAATGAATTAAGAAGTTCTTATTAAGTACTACAGACATGGGCAATGTTTTGTATAGCAGAAAGAAATGAATGGGCCAAAAGGGAGAAACAGGCCCTAGAGGCCCTAGGGGTTCCCAACCGGGGGTGCGAGACAATATTCCAAGGGATGTGAAAACTTGGGTTTTCAAAATTATAGTGTATATGCATAATTCGTTGCCATTAATTCATTATGTTGTAAGAGGTGCGAGAATATATCAGAAACGTTCTAGGGGTACGGGGTATACAAAAGGTTGGGAGCCGCTGCCTTAGAGCCTATATTTCGGGTTTAGAACCAAGTGTTATTTGAACAGGAAGCAGTATACTATGGCTGAAGAATTATGTCAACTTCATTTTCATCTACTACAGATGGTTGCTTCCATTCATAGTATCAGTGGAAGTTATGCCCCCATATCAGTGTTTGTATGTTTTCTAGGTATTCTTAAGTATTAAAGATTATTTTTTAAAAAGCACCATGCCTAAAGATTGTTAATATTTTTAATAACACCTCACCAATGCTCAAGTCACTGGTTTTAGAGAGCAATATTATGCATGTCTTATCAGAATTAAATCATATTAATTTCCATGGCTTACTGGTATGTTTCATGTCAGTGTATAGATATAATGTCTTATATCTCTTTCTCTGGAAGGAAACTGTTCTATAGTAAATCTTTTGTGAATATAGTGTTTACTGAAACAGATTTGGATGAACAAAAAAGGCGAGTGGCTACAGCTACAGCATTACCTTTTCTTGAATATTTACACAAACTTTGTTACTGTGCTTAAAACTGATTGGTTACATTATAGCAGGGCTTTTTTTGTCATAGAACGCTCAAAACAGAGTTCCAGCACCTTTTTTGGATGGAACCTTGTAGGGTAGGCAAGGCAGGTTGTATGACATGTGAGAGTTCCGGCACCTTTTTCTTTTACAAAAAAAGCACTGCATGTATGTCTAGATCAGTAGTCCCCAACTTTTTGGGCACCAGGGACTGGTTCCATGGAGAAAGGTTCTTCCGCGGACTGGAGGTGGCGTGGTTTCAGATGCTGCCTACATCCCATGGATGGGACTTCGCTTGTTTGTGTGGACCAGTTGCTGGCATGCCGCGGACTGGTGCCAGTCCACGGACCAGGGGTTGAAGACCTCTGGTCTAGATGACAGACAAATCAGTTGAAAGCTACTTTCTCTTGCATCACTTGGTTGGACTTGCCAGATGAGGAAGAGTATAAACATGGCAATACTTAACCTTGGCTTGTGTCTTAAAACCCCATCTCAAGCTAGTAATCACTTTACTTTTTAAAATAGTCTCTTCAATCCTTGCCTGAATCAAACAAATTTGTTCAGTTGAATTTCATACAACTTTATAAAGATTGTTGCAGTTGCTTCTTAAGTGCTGATTTCACAAAACAGCACGTTCTGTGGAACTTTCAGCTATGTAATTCAGGTCCTGAAATACTATTGTACTGGAGAAAGAAACTTCTGTAACATGGTTATACTTTGTGATTGCTGAGTAAAGCTGTGTGGGAATGGTTAGGAACTGATACCACGGTGCCTTTATGTAATTGCTGCTCAACTACAGTACATATCCTTTGTAATATTAAATAAATTATTTCAGAGATGAGCACTCTACAGCCCACAGCTGTCATGCAGATGCATCCTTGGCACTTTTGCCATCTTTTTATTGAATTTCAACAGGCTTGAAATTGACTTCCCTCAAGGAAATTGCATTTATCATGTTTTCCTTTGCAATGACTCTGCTTGATTTCATTGCTGAGTTGTCTGTGGGATCTCCAAGAATGATAATTCTGATGTATATAATCTAATGTGGCTCCAGAGGTCATGCCCACTATGGATCTGACTCAACATATTGAGGGATTAACGCACACAGGAGTTAAAGAAAGGGAGGCACAATGTTACAAGACTTCTCTTTTTTGAATGGGCAGTATAGTCCTGGGCAGTGTTGATAGGTTGGCTAAATCAGATCCCTGATTTTCTGTGTGTCTCAGGGATTGATACTCTCACCTTTCTATTTAATAACCTATTTAATACATAAAATTGTTAGGAGAGGTCATCCTTTACCCATCAGGTACCATCAGTATTCTAGTGATACTCAGCAGTATATTTCAATTTTTGGTCATACCAGTGATGCTGTCAAGTTCGTGGTCCAATACCTGCAGTTGTTCAGGATTAGATAAGGAGGAACAGATTCAGGGTCATTCTTAACAAGATCAATTTTGGGGGGGTCACTTTCTCTCTTTGTTTTTTTTTCCCTAAGGCCTTCATTGCTACCTTATTAGATACTAGCCTACAACTAGCTTCTTGGCTGCCAAAATTAACTATGCCAAAATTAAGATTAGCAGGGAATAATTTAGTACCAAGGCTAGTGAAGTAGTCTGCCTCTATCTTACTAAAATATATTACAATATGCAAAAGCCTTGATTGTCCAAAGACATAGAGGATGGTAAAGGTCAATACTGCTTCACCGAGCACAGTTGAGGGCAACCAAGGCATAAATTAGTTAATGACATGCAATGTAAGAATAGTAAATGCTTTAGAGAATTAATTAACAAATGCAATAGAATAGATATGCATTGTATCTGCAAAACCAAGAGAAAGGGAAGGGTAGAACAGTTCTAAATGATCTATAGAGCTAATGTATACACAAGGGAAAGGAAAGCATGGTTTAATTATGAATGAAAGGGCAAAAATATCTGTCAAAAAGAATGAATTGAGGTCATCTAGTTTAGGAATCCATAGTTTGGTAATAGTGGCATGTTACATCCTAGTGAACGTGGTAATAGAACTAGGGATGGGTTTAGAGGGGAAATGTGCAATATTATCATTATTTATTTTTTTTCCCTTTCCCTTTTACTTTCATTATTCAGTGTTACAAAATCAGACTCTTCTGTTTAGCAGTAAACTGTAAAGTCTATCTTCTAGCTTGGGCTATTTACTTAGGTTTATATTTTACTGAAATTTCCTCAGCCTCCAGATTCTTTAGAGCATGGGTGTCAAACTGCCAGCCCGCGGGCCGGTTGCATCATGCAGAAGCCACGCCCATCCCAGCTCCAGCAATGCAAAAAAAGTCATGATACGTTGCAACACGTCACGTGACACTGCAAGTTTGACACATGTACTTTAGAGGCTTGCTGCATGTAAAATGTAACCTTACTTGCTTCATATTAATGGGCATGTAATGTGATGGACACAGGCTCTCCTTAAGATGTTTAATGCATGCTTTGCCTTTATGACTGAGAAAGGAAAGAAATAAAGTTGCTTCATTTCCTTGTGGATCTTCACAATCCAAATAAGATGTCTGTTTTAGAGATATGCTTGGTAATTAAAAGGCAGAGTATAAGGGAATTAAGTTTATGCTTTCAGAGGAATTCTGGCATATCTTCAATAACAAGCACAAAATTAAGATCAGGCAACTTTATTTTTATAAAGAGGGCAGCTTTAATTTAACGGTATTTTGTAGAACCTCATCAGCTGGAATCTCATGGACGAGTAATGACTGTCAAGAACAACTTACAAAAAGCCTCTAATATTCTAACTAACAATGTATACTAATGTGTTCCTTTCATTATTTGTCTGCCACCTTGCATTTAATACAATTATGTGTTAGCTTTTTGAAACTGAAAGACATCTAAGCTGTGACATTACATTCTGAGAGTCAAGAAATTAACAGACTCCAATAAGTAATTTATAAAGCTATAGGTGCTTTCTCACTTTAGGTGTCATGAAGTCAATTATCTAATGATTATATTGCCCTTGAAAATGCAGGTTACAGCTTCATAGTCTGCTCTTCATTCTTCCTTCACTCATTCTGCTGCTACTCATAAGATTTCTTGATCGGTCTGTTCCTGTACATTCAACCGGCTCATTAAATATGGCTTTAAATAGTAATTGCCCAATGTTGTTGTCCATACTGCTATTAGCAACATTCTTATTTGTTGTTATTGATCAGCAATAAATACAAATACAACAAAAACAATATAGAAAATAAAAAATAACAGGGAAATCAGAGATAAAATAACTGAAATCAATATCTTAGTGTCTCCATCTTGAATAATTTGTACAGCACACGCTGGTAGAGACTTTGCAATACTTTGATTTGAATTCAGAAACATTAAATGCTTGAATTATTAAACATGAAGCACATAAATATTACATCCAAAATTGAATTATTACTTATGAGTTGTACAAAAATAAGCTTAAAAATAAAAGGGAAAAATGACCTGAAAGGTGAATTGACATATTTATCGACACAGATGTCCATCTACTACCTTGTACAGAGAAAAACTAAAGAAGAAATACAAACTAAATACTATAATATTACAGAAGACCGAATTCACATTAACATATTTACAAGAGAGATATTGGGAGAGTGGTGAAAGATCTGGTAAGTTGTTGGCTAATCGTTTAAAGCAAAAGAAAGATAGACCAATGGTATCAGTTATTAAAAGAGGAAGGAAGGAAGGAAGGAAGGAAGGAAGGAAGGAAGGAAGGAGAAGAAAGAAAGAAAGAAAGAAAGAAAGAAAGAAAGAAAGAAAGAAAGAAAGAGAAAGAAAGAAAAAAGAAAGAAAGAAAGAAAGAAAGAAAGAAAGAAAGAAAGAAAGAAAGAAAGAAAGAAAGAAAGAAAGATTCATAAACTTTGTCTCCTTTCTCTCCTTGCTTCTCCTTCCCAGGGCACAGTCTTGCAAAGGTGGCTCGTGCACAGACATTTCCCAGCTACACCTCAGAACAGAGTGAGGAGCATGAGCCACGCCTGTCCCTTTCCAGCAGCTATGGATTTAGCTACACCTCGGACCTTGTGCAATGACACACATCTGGTGTTTGAACAGAGAGACACTCCAGTGTGGAACCTACCTGCAGGCCCTGGAAGCCATTGATCTTTCCTTAGGTGTCCAGAGAAGTCTCCCACCTGATGACAGTGGAAGTAAAAGCTTGGATCACTGCTTCCTTGAGGCAGAAGTCTAAGTCTTTTATTTATTTAAATTTTATAGTTGTTTTTGTCCATGTTTTTTAAAAAGAAAAATTCCCTTGAAAATCATGGATGTATGCAGCTGATGTTTCTGCATAACCACAAACATGTGCTCTAAGAGGGTGGATGTCATGTTTGCAATATTAGGCTTTTGATCAACTCGGCCATCAGATCTGCTTGTCCACGACAGTGACCACTTTTATCTCCAAGGCATCAGCCTGGCTCATTCTTACATCTTACAAAACTTCGAAGGGTTTGGAAGGTTTCCTTCCAGTAATTATGCACATTTTAGTCCCATTAACCTCCATGGGATTTATGCATGTATATCTTTAGGACTAGGGCCTAAAGTTTCACTTGTGAGAAGAAGCCAGTGACTCTTAATCAGATTCTCATTATTAAAATTAATACCCTAGATAGATACTGTCAATGGGATGGCATGGTGATGCTTAGTAGCCTTTCAGAAAATAGATTGTGTTGTGTATTAAGAGGTAATTTGCCTAGAATATTTGCCACACTGAATTTTTATGCCCAGATTTGCTCTTATCTATGTGCATTCTAAACCTAATAATCCACAGCTTTCTACTGGGGAACAGTGGTTATAGATGTCAAGGAAGACCGTGTTAAAATACACTTGTCAAAGTCTTCCTTTTGTAGATATTTTTTGGATAGTTGAATTTGTAATCAGTATACTTTTAACCCTGTATACTGTGCAGGTAAGAATTGACATCACATTACTTTATGGCAGCCCAACATTCCATAGTTTTACACAGCAAATTGCCTGGCCGGTAGAATAATTTCAAGAGCAGTTGTTTTTATTGAGGTCTTTTAGGCAACAATGTGGATTTTTTCTCTTCTTTATCAGCATTTATTCTGTGATGGATTCCCTGTACTAATAATATCTTACTCAATTTTACCCCGGTCATACAAACAGACACAATTTGCACTTACATTTTATTACAGATTGTCCTCATTTAACAACCACTGTTAGGACAAGCAAGTCTGTCACTAAGTGATGTCGCCATTAAGCGAAGCATTGCATGATTGCAACTTGCAATTTCCTGCTAACTTTCCCATTGACTCTGCTTGTTGGAAGCCAGCTGTGAAGTGGACAAATAACATGATCGTAGGAATGCTGCAGCAGTCACAAGAGTGTGGCAAGCGTGTATGTGTGTGTAGTCATAAAGTTGTTTGCTCAGTGCCATTATCACTTTGGTCATTATATAGGGCACTCGTTAAGTGAGGATTATCTGTAATCAATGACTTTTTATTCTTTCCTACAGCCAATCACATGGAACTGGATTGTTTAAAGCTGTTGAGTCTTTTATTGGCACATTTTGCTTATTTCGGATTTTTCCAACTATAAAAAAATGAATGTCAATACCAATGAGTAGAAAAAGTGAAACTATTGAAGACCTCAGTTTTTCAGAGCAATATTTTCGAAATCCAACATGTGTCATGGTTATACTAATTTGTCAGATTAACTCCCATTTATTCAGGTTTTTCATCAATATATCATTTGTTACCACCTTCTATCACCCATCATTTGTTAACTTTAACTTTAAAGTTATTATTCCATACCCAAATCAAATTTTGCAAATTGAGGATGTTAGCATTGGAAATATTATCATTGATTATCCTTAAGCACTAAAGAAACAAACCACAAAAATGGTGTGCAGCTGATCGCTAGAGCATGTCTGGCCATTTGGAACGCAAACTACTTAGAGTTGCATATTTTACCTACTTTGAATTAAATTTAGATGCAAACTAAATTAGATCAAAGAAATATTGAAACTTGAAACACATGCTTCATATAATAGTCCCCTTGCCATAAGAATCTGGCAATGTTATTCTACATTCCATACAGTGTTTGAATGTCTGGTATCACCCTTCAATGTAAAAAAGGTTCTTTCTTCATTTTTGCCTATAGTTCAATTCTAAATAGATTTTAACTGCTATAAATAAAATTACACTCACACTGGTAGTAAATGCTTTGTGTAATTTATCTAAAAAGTATCAATTTTGAAGCCATTTCCATAGTAAAGCAAGGCCAGAAGGAACAAAATAAAGTAGTTATGTATTGGAGCACATCAAAGATACGGATCTTCTCCCTCAGAGGCATAAGAATGTTACTTTTGGGAAGGTCTGAATTTTTGTTAAATGTTGTCACTTGCAAATAAATTGCATAGAAAGGAATCGTGTAGGGTCCCCATCCATTTAAAAGATGAAATAGCACTCATGTTGGACATAAACTGAGGTGTATTGAGAAATCAGTTGAGAGGTTGACATGGTAAAACAAAAATGAAAGCAAAAACGAAATTTTCCCATCCCATATCTTTCACTCTCCATAAACGTTGTCAAAAGAAACATATATATCAAAAAACTATTTATTGCCAGCAGACTGTTCCATAGTTTAAATTTTTGCTTTTCTTTATTGTTTTATCAAACCAGCACAGAACATGTGGCAAGGAAGAGAATTGAGTTTCCCATTCTATCAAAAAAAATCAAGTTTTATCTACCACAAAAATCAAGTTTTATCTACCACAATTTGATGGAAAGAAGTTTGCTTTTATTCCTTTCATAAATGATGTGAAGGAAATGTCTGCTTCAATTAAACATTTATTAATACATTACAGTGGAAGATTTTTCTTACCCAAGCTTTCCTTGCAGTCTAATCCCTTGCAGGCTTATACACCTCAGTGAAGAGCTGCTGAATGAAACCAGTGTGTGATCTGATGAAATTAATCACTTTCTCCCCCCCCCCCATGCCAGCATCTCTTCCGCTTATTTTCTTTTATCTTGCTCACCAAGTTTCCACTGAGTAGAGAAAAAAACTTCCTCTGCGGGAGAATGATAAGCTACCTACTACAACAATGCAAAATTACTGTTCCTGCTTGTGCTAACATGCAACCATCCTCTTTCTGTAGCTCTGGTCATCCATTTGACAATTTCAATATGAAATCACCCTGTTCTGGAATAATTAGTGTATTAGTCAGTGTCACTATATACAAAATTACATTCATCCAAACAAGTTTTCTTTGAACTTAAAAGGGAAATGTATACAGAATTGCTTCTCCTGAACGATTTCAAAATGACAAAAATGACCTCATGTCCAGCATCGCCTCTAGATAATTTTTTGAAATAATCCATATTTCTGTCCTCCTTTATTTTCCCATGGGAAATAACACTCAGAAAAATTCCCTCTATTCCCATTACATAATTCTGTGAGTTTTCATGGTCAGAACCTGCTTTCATTTATCCATTACCCATCCTTTTCAGAATTGTTAGGCTAGTGAACCTCAGCTAGATTCCAGCAAAGAACAATGCAGCAGGAGCGGAAACATATAAATCCTATGACTGCAACTTTCTTCAATAAAGCATCTTTCATTTATTAATTCCTAAACTTCCCAGCTAGCATTCCTATGTTATCTAAGGGCTACAATTCTAAAACTCCTATACAGTGCCAATTAAGGAAGGTCAACCTAATGCAAGCTATTCACAAAACTCAGTGTCTGTTTGATAGTAATAGCGCTTTCAAGTAATGCCATAATTTACTTATTCATAGCATCTTCTGTAAGAGCAACATTTCACCAAATGTACAATTGCTAAAAATTACAGGAATGGCCATACTTTGTAATTCCCTTAAGTTATTAAAAGAAAACAAATATGCGTACTTGGATCTAATCCAAGGGGAGATGTATCCAGATGAGTAAGGCAAAGCAATAGTTCAAATTACAGATGGGTTTAATAGAGCATGCAGCCTTGCATGCCTAAACGGTCTTTGCCGTTTCCCATTCACCCAAGAGAAACAAACTATTCCACTGCACAGAATTTCCTAGTTGATAGGAAGGTAGATATATTGACTGAGGACCCAGTAGGATTCTTTGTACTTAACCTGCAGGACTGTTCTAATTCAAGAAGAATTCTCTCAAGAGGTTCTACATTTATTTTCAAAGAATTCTGCATGACACTTGTAGTGTTCTGAGACAGGATGGTTTTTTCCCCATTTCGTGTAGATCAGGGGTAGGCAACCTTAGCTCTTTTATGACTTGTGGACTTCAACTCCTAGAATTCTTGAGCCAGCCATGCTGATTCAGGAATTCTGGGAGTTGAAGTCCACAAGTCATAAAAGAGCCAAGGTTGCCTACCCCTGGTGTAGATGAACTAGATTACAGGTAGTCCTCAACTTACAACCATTTGTTTACTAATGGAATTGGGAAAAAGTGATTTAACATTGATTTTTATACTGTATGACCATTATAGCAGGGGTCCCCAATGAGTGAGCTGCAGTCCAGTAATAGGTCATGGCCTACTGGTCACTGGGCTGTGGAACAGGCTAGCACCGCAGCCACAGGGCGCAAAAATGGGCCGTTGCCATGCCTCAGAATGCAAAAATGGGCCAACATGCTGCAAGGTGCAAAAATGGACTCCACCGCAACGCGGGGCATAAAAACAGGCTGCTGCCTGCTGCAAGGAGCAAAAACGGCCGCCACCACCCCGCAGAAACAAGGCGCTGCACCACGTAAGAACAGGGGAGGGCTAGTATCACATGGATGCTAGCCCCACCCCGTTTGCAGCACACACGTGCTTGCGGCCCAATGCATGCACACACACACACACATATAAAATGCTTCTCCCTCCCTTTTCCTCCAGTCCGCCAACCGACAAAGGTTGGTGAGCTCTACATTACAACATCCCCATGGTCATGTAACCAAAATTTGGGTGCTTCTGTATTTGTGACAATTGCACTGTCCTGGGGTCAGGCAATCACCATTTGTGATCTTCCCCATTGGCTGCTGACAAGGAAAGACAATGGGGGAAGCCAGACTTGCTTAATGACCACATGACTCACCTAACCATTGCAGTGATTCACTTAACGACTGTGGCAAAAAAGTCATAAAATGGGATGCAATTCACGTAGCAACGGTCTTGCTTAGCATTAGAAATTTTGGGCTCAGTTGTGGTCGTATGTTGAGGACCACTTATGCTGCACCCATATGCAAAATGCATCTTTGCATGCCAGATTTAATGGTTTCACAGAATGCAGAGTTCACTGAGCATTTGATAGTGATTGCCAAAGCCAACTGCTGATCAAACCAAAACATAAAAATGATAAGTCTAAAAAAGGGAAGCTAAATACTGAAATTAATAATAGTCATGTTATGTCATCCTGAAGTTTTAAATCTGAGTTATTGAAATAAATCGATTGCTTTGCACCAATAATCCATCATCACTCTGATATAGATAGAAATGGAATAGAAGATTTTGGTTTCCATCTAAATTAGATCCCCTCTCCTTATTCTTAATAATATTTATAAACATACTTATTATATATGATACCAGAAGAATTTTCTGACACCTGTAAGACATGCCTTGATCTCTACATTTTTCTCTAGAATGGTTGTTTATTCACAATTAACTAGTCCAGTCTAGTAATTTAGTCTTTGGTTATCAATGATGCTGTGAAGTTTGAATACTGGAATCAACTAGTATTAACACAAACTACCTTCCTACCTCTTACTCAGTCTTTGCTATTATTTGATACAGAGCAAATCTAGTTGTCATCCCCTTTCCCCAGCTTGTGTCCCATATGGAGTTCTCATAATAACAGTGAATACTAAGATCATCAATCAACCCTCATTTTCTCCTTTTCCATGTTGATCTGCTTTTCAACCATTTCATTTTCCTTGGAGAAGCTGAACAAAGAATCTCACACTTGAAAATTCACAATGTAAAATGTCAGTAAAGTTATATCATTTTGGAGGAAGAGAAAATTATGAGCCATATATTTCTCTTAGATGTTGTTGGTTCTGTAAGAGAAGCTTCCACCACCTTGGATGAATGAAAGTTGCTTAAGCTTATTTGGGGCAGAAACAGGATTTTGTGGCTTAAAATGGCATTCAGCTACTGTTCACTGATGTGCTGTCTTGGCAGAATGATACATTTACTGTTGTTTCTTGTTCTATTAATGGAAAGAGTTAAATACACTGCTCTTCTGCTCTGTGTGATGTGATGATCCAGTTTTCCCTGTGAACCAAACCATCTATGAAATTTGAATTAAATCAGATTAAACAAGTACCAAGATGTAGTGTGTAATTTGCCCTCTCCACAAAGCTCAAAATTTTGCAACAAAAGCCATCCACCGAACAAAATAGAAATACGTTAGGCAAAGAATTGTCTTAGGTTGATAAGAATCCAACTTTTAACATATCTAAAGAGCACGGGGTTGGAAAAAGCTGTATATCAAGAAGTGTCTGAATTGCTGTATCACTATGAAGTTCTAAAAGCAGTGTCGTGCCACAATCAAGACATCTGAGATTTTGAGCATGATATCAGTGCATTTGTGACCACTCAAAATGTCTGCTGTGATCCCAACCTAACTGCAAAGTAATTTTACTGTGGTAGGAGACACAATCTTGAATAATGTGGGGCCCTGATTATGTTTGCTACATAATTAATTAATTTAATTTTAATTCCATTCAATTAACTTTCCTTGGGGGCCTTTCCTTCCCTTTAAAGCACAGAACTCAGATATGCTACATAGCGCTTTGTTTAGAAAAAATGGCCAGGATTAGACCCAATATTTATCTGTGCATTGTCTACACTAACTTCACAAAACCAAATCAGCTCAGGCCCTGCAGCTTCTAGAATTGAGTGTAACCCCTTTTTGATCTTGGAAATGTCCTCAGGTCATGCCAAGAGCATAACCAGTAGTGAGAGTGAAGTGGTAATTTATTTTCTCAGGTAGAAGGAAACTATTCTGAATCTTGCTTTGCATCTGATGTGATCTTAGTGATATTGTAATAGAGTATGTGCTTGCACATATGTGCACTGGTAGATACCATATTAGCCCTTCTGGCTCACCCAGTGAGAATGTCCTAGCCCATAATCTACACATTTACTGTATGCTGTTTCAAAATCCTGGGCATTCTTTTGCAGAGAAGAAACTGGTTTTAGCTTTTCTAAACTCATTTTTAGAGTTACCAGAATGGCTGGAATGCAAGGTAGGATAAATCCCTTGTCAGGATGAGACTACTGATTCCACAGAAGATACAGGTAATTTGTTATGTAGATTAAGTTTAGAGCTAATTGAGAATTGTAGACAATGAGAAAAATCTTACAGACTTTGATCTTTGCAGCATGCATAATAGAGAGAGGGAGAGAAAGTATGTGTATCTTATACCAAGGATACTGTATAAAAAAACAAGATAAATCCAGAATGTATTTTTTTAAAGAATTTGATGTACATCTATCTCGATATTTCCCAGATGGTTAGTCCCTTCTTACTCTCCAGATCTCTTTCGCTTGGATGCCAGTCCAAGAAGAAAAGTCGTCTCAGGATAGAAAATCAAAAAACAACACAAAGTGGAAGTTTCCCACCTTTTAAGGCCCACCTGAAAGGGAAACTTGCTCCTGATTGAGTCAACTATTTGAATTTCCTGATTTTTACATGCTTTTTCTGGTTTATATTTATGTTGATTAACTTTGTCATTTGCCCTCCTAAATCTTTGGAGATGAGATTTCTCCTCCCCTCAAATACATACTTCAACCATGGCTCTCACATAACATTCTCTTGTTGACAGATCTGCTGAATCAAAGTTACAATATATTTAACAGCAACCCAATTTGAAGCTCACTTTGTACAAAAGTAAGTTTTTTGCTTCAGTGTTATGCTATGAATGAGAAAACAAAATTACATCACATTAAAATAATAATGAATTGATCTTACATAGAATCATTTATTAATACATAAGTTAAAACAAAGATATTCACAAATAGCTGCATCATCACTGCATGAATTTCTTTTAACTAAATTCCTTGTTTCGGTGCCTGCTGACTCTAGTCAACTTTTGCAAATATGTACATCAGGAATACTGCATAAACTATGACAAAACTGTATTCATTCTGGGCTGCCTTCTCGGGTGATTTAAAGAAAATGATCGTGAGAAGTGCGCTTTGCAATTGGCAGAGATGTGTAAGTGACGTGTTACCAGTTAGGATTAGGAAAGGAAGAAGAGCATCATATTTAGAGTCAAGAAGGCCACTATTTTCCTGCTTGAGCAAGAAGTTGGACTAGGAGACCTCTGCGATTCCTTCCAGGTCTATTATTTTATCTTCTGTGAAAATATATCCTATCTCCTGAGTCTGCCAGTTCTGTTTACCACAATGGGTTTTCATTACGTGTCATATAGCTAACAATGTTTTTGAAAAAGTCATATATACCATTACAAATCAATGCATCTGAGGAGAAAAAAAATGCTACTTTTTTAATTTCCTGTTTTCATGATTTACTAGGTAAAAACAAAACCATTGGTTATCTTGCTATATTCTGATTCTAATCCCAAAAATCAATGGGATGGGTTGAGGTAGTTCATTGATATCTAAGGCAATAAGCTCACTTTTGCATAAACTGTTTGCAGTTGACATATATTGGATCCTCTGTTGCAGTAGGACTTTGCCTGGTATTTGCTGAGCCCTGACCAGACCAGTTTTTGGATTGATGCTGGTGCTATAAAAGAAAGAAAAAATTGCAATAAAAAAATAGCAAAAAGAGACTGTCCTTCAAACAGAAATGCTCACGACAGAGGCAAACTTTCCTCTTCAGCCTGCACTTTTAAGAGTTAGGATCAAAACAATAGTACACAGGCATATTATATTATTGCAGTTGTGATAGGCATTAAAGAAAAGAACTTGAGGCATAGACTAGATTCACATCTACTGCTAAATCATAATTTGTTTAACTGAGATTTATAAAATCTATAATTAGCTGAGTTAACTCAACATATTAAACCAAAACTAAATCAGTTGTGTTGTCACATAAGTTGATGCATGATCCCAGCCAAAGAATTTCTTAAGAATTATCCAACCTCCCAATTTACACTATGTACTAAAATAAAGAGTATTCTTTGGCCAGTTGTGTTTCGTTATGAGGATAGCTGCACTTTACAAGGAAAAACTGTAGAACTCACTGGGTTCAATCTCAGAAGAGTCACAGAGGAGCATCACATCAAAATAAAAGTTGAAAATAGGAACTTTTGATTTAACCTTAATTCTTATTGTAGGAGTAGATTTTTTTTAAAAAAAAGGCTTAAAATACTACTTGCTAGTAGTTTGCACATATTCCCAGTGCGCACCAAGTCTTGTACCTACCAATGTTACAAATTAAATAAAAATGTATTTTGAAATTAAAACGGCTACAAATGTCATGACATTTCAGCAGTCTCATTCCAGAGCTTTCTGTATGCGATTTATGGTGAATTTTAAAAATGCAATTTACCTAGACAGGCAATCACGCAATGGTGTTTGTGTTCCAATATGCTGCTGATCCATAGCCTGTATTCAAATATGTTATTAGCAAAGTGATAATCGGGACTGAAATTTCAGTTTCCAAGCAATTCAGTGGCGTCATAAAATATTTATTTATTTATTTTATTTTATTGCATTTATATACCGCCCTTTCCCTGAGGACTCAGGGCGGTTTACAGGGAGTTAAAAATCAACCATACAAAAGTTAAAACCCAATTTAAAAAATATTAAATCAACCCTGTACTATTAAAAACCCCAATTAAAATGAATGTCTCCTCAGCCTGGGCCCGAGAGCTCAAAGAGCCAGGTCTTCAGGCCCCGGCGGAATGATCGGAGGTCGGGAGCAGTCCTCAGCTCCACCGGCAGCTGGTTCCAGAGGGCAGGCGCTCCCACTGAGAAGGCCCTATCCCTGGGTGTCACCCTCCGGCAATCTCTCACCGGCGGCACCCTGAGCAGACCCTCCCTGTGGGAGCGCACTGGGCGAAGGGCGTTTGATGCCGGCAGCAGGTGTTCCCTCAAATACCCCAGACCCAGGGGTATAATGTATAATATAATGTCACATTACTCTGCTAGTTAGCAATGGCAGTACCACCAATTCCTGGTTGCTGTTATTAAGCAAATCAATGCAGGCCATTAAGCAAGGATTTCATGTTATCATGATTTTGACTTCCTTCCAGCTTCCCCATTCACTTTATTTGTAGGAAGCTAGCAGGGAAGTTCACAAATCACGATCATGTGAGTGGGAGACACTGTGATGGTAAAAAATGTGGGTCAGTTACCAAGTGCCCAAATAGTGATAAATGGGACTACAGGAATGTTACAATGGCTGCAACTGCAAGGACCGATCGCTGAATGAGGGTTGTTCAGTGCAGTCTATCTGTCTAAATAAACCACATGACTCTTCCTATTCCTTTGAAATGCAACATCTTCTATGAAAATGCTGTCAAATATACCTTTAGCTATTGGAAATATTCTTTTAAACAATACTTAATCTCATCAAACCACCCTTCTACTGTCTAAGTCCTGCAATATTATTGCTGTGCCAGTGCATGGAAATCATCCAACTTAATACTTTTTTTTTCTCCAAGAATGGAAGAAAGATTCAGCTGCAGCTGATTTCTTCTATTTTTCCTCTATAGAAAAGGAAGAAAGAAAGCTGAACAAAGAAAGCTAAATCCTCAGCCTTTCAGGCTGATAGAGTTGTGAAGCTACCAACCAGGCAAACCAGGAAAAGATGAATATTAGGTACCTATTAGGAATAAAACAGAATTCGCTCAGCTAATGACTATTATGGAGAAGCAAGAAAATTCTTAATAGAATATATGAGTTCTGTGTGGCTTATAGATTCTCAGTTTATAATGCCATTCTAGAAATAATAATAATAATAATAATAATAATAATAATAATAATAATAATAATAATAATAATAATAATAATAATAATAATAATTTTATTTATATACCGCCCTTCTCCCGAAGGACTCAGGGCGGTGAACAGGGCAAATATATAAAAATACAAAAATACAAAAGTTAAAAAAGAATTAAATACAATGCCCAAACTAAAACAACAATAAAATCCCAAACCCATCCCCCATCAGGCCAGGCCGGCTTGTTCGAATAAATGCGTCTTCAGATCGCGTCGGAAGGAGCGAAGGTCGGGCACCATCCGGAGCTCGACCAGCAACCGATTCCATAAATCCGGGACACCCACAGAGAAGGACCTCCCCCTGGGGGCCACCAGACGACATTCTCTGACCGGTGGCACCCTGAGGAGGCCCTCTCTGTGGGAACGCACAGGGCGGAGGGAAGTTGATGTTGGCAGCAGGTGATCCCTGAGGTACTCCGGACCCATGCCATGTAGGGCCTTGAACACCATTACCAGTACCTTGAATCTCACTCAGAAGACAAATGGAAGCCAATGCAACTCACGGAGCAGAGGTGTAACATGGGAGTATCGGGAGACTCCCAACACAACTCTCGCGGCTGCATTCTGTACCAGTTGGAGCCTCCGAGTGGTCTTCAAGGGCAGCCCCATGTAGAGAGCATTGCAGTAGTCTAAACGAGAGGTCACGAGTGCATGAGTGACCGTACGCAGGGCATCCTGGTCTAGATAGGGCCAAAACTGGCGCACCGGGCGAACCTAGGCAAAGGCCCCCCTAGTCATGGCCACCATGTGATCTTCCAAAGTAAGCCGTGAATCTAGGAGGACTCCCAAGTTGCGAGCCCTATCTACGGGGGGTAATAGCTCACCCCCCATAGAAAGAGATGGGATATTCTGAATATCCCGGGATGTCGGTATGCACAGCCACTCAGTCTTGTCGGGGTTGAGTTGAAGTCTGTTCCTCCCCATCCAGATCCGAACTGCTTCCAGGCAACGGGACATCACGTCGAGGGCATCACTGGGGTGGTTTGGGGTCAAAATAAAAAGTTGAGTACCCAACTCCAAAACCACGAATGATCTCACCCAGCGGTTTCATGTAGATGTTGAACAGGAGAGGCAAGAGGACCGACCCCTGACGAACTCCACAAGCGAGAGGCCTCAAGGTCGACCTCTGCCCCCCTGCCAACACCGACTGCGAATGTCCCAGGAGATAGGAGGAGAACCACTGAAAAACTGTGCCTCCCACTCCCAATCCCCTGAGACGCCGCAGCAGGATACCATGGTCAATGGTATTGAATGCCACTGAGAGGTCTAATAGGACTAGGACAGAGGAATGTCCCCTGTCCCGGGCCCTCCAGAGATCATTCACCAGAGCGACCAATGCCGTCTCCGTGCTGTACCCGGGCCTGAAACCCGATTGGTACGGGTCTAGATAATCCGCTTCATCCAGGACCAGAGGGAGCTAATGCGCCACCACACTCTCAAGAACCTTCACAAGAAAGCGAAGGTTGGAGACCGGACAAAAGTTATTTAACACAGCTGGGTCCAAGGCAGGCTTCTTGAGGAGAGGTCTCACCACCGCCTCCTTCAAGACGGCAGGGAAACTACCCTCACTCAAAGAGGCAGATATAACCGCCTGGAACCAGCCTCGTGTCCCCTCCCGAGCCGCATAAACCAGCCAGGAGGGGCACGGGTCCAATAAACATGTGGTGGAGCTCAATCTCCCCATAATCCTGTCCACTTCCTCCGGAGTCACAGAATCAAACTAGTCAGCCTCCTCACAAAGCATTCTATAATGTTGTGTTTACTTGCTTTTATTTTGGAGATTAGCATATATTACTGTAAAGTAAAGGTTCCCCCGCACATGTGTGCTAGTCGTTTCCAACTCTAGGGGCCGGTGCTCATCTCCGTTTCAAAGCCGAAGAGCCAGCACTTGTCCGAGGACGTCTCCGTGGTCATGTGGTCCCTATTTTTCTACTTGCATTTTAGGTGCTTTCGAACTGCTAGGTTGGCAGAAGCTGGGACGAGTAACAGGCGCTCACTCTGTTACGTGGCACTCGGGATTCGACCCGCCAAACTGCCGACCTTCTGATTGACAAGCTCAGCGTCCTAACCCACTGAGCCACCGCCTCATTACTGTAGTTTGTTTTAAATTTAAATTGCCTCTAGAAGTTGTGGGTGCCCTATTACTGAAAGCTTTTAAGAAGAGACTGGATAGGCATTTATCAGAAATATCTCTTGTGAGAGCAGTGGGTTAGACTAGATGATCTCAAGGTCCCTTCCATCTCAGTTTCTGTTGCAAGCCAACTGTTCTGTAAACCTTACCCCTAACTGCCACTGAATGCTTAGCGGGAGATGCTTAAGCTAGTGCTAAAATTTAAAAAAAAAACAGTTGGAGAGTTCTGTAAACCCAACCCCCTCTGAAGAAGCTTGATCTACCTAACAGCAAACAGGGTTTTGTTTTGTTTTTTTTAAAAAAACACATTGCAAAGACAGAGCCACCCGCCTGCTTGGATGGCAATTTAGTTCCTGAAACCAGAAATGGCTGATAGGAGGCCAGCAGCAGGAACGGGAAAAGTCAGTTCAGGCAGCCTTCAGAGGAAATAGTAAGTCAGATCTTTGCTCCTTTAATGACCCATTTGATTCAATTAATGAATTTGTTTTTAAAATTTTGTAAAATTGAGTCTGATTATTTTGACTTACGAGTTTAATGGGCAGGCTCCATTAGATTCGTACCTCAGGGACTACCTGTACTTATCTAACCCCCTTTTCCTTGTGTTAAACCTGATTAATAAGACTGTCCCCTTTGTCATTGCTACTGTCAGGAGTTTGATATTGTAATTCGTACAGTTATTAAAAAAAATACTGTTTCCATATGGTTTGGATCCTTTGGTTTGGAGACTATTGATTTTTTTAAAAAGTCCACCAACGAAACAATTGCCATCTGCACATACCTGTCTACAAGAAGTTTTGTAGTCTCTCATCTTCTTAATCCTTTTCCTCTTTTTTGCGACACAACAACTAAATGAACAAAAATAATTTTGTGGTTGTTAATTATTCTTTTTATCATTGTTAAACTTAATTTTTTTTTAAATGGCACAAGTAAATCAGGATGTGTAGGTGAGTAAAATATTACACCAATCAACTGAACTGAAATCTCTGGCACAGTAGTTTCCCTATCCATCCCATCAAGAATTTCAGACTTTCCAACAAAGATTATTCTTTTTTTTCTTTTCTTTCTTTCTTTCTTTCTTTCTTTCTTTCTTTCTTTCTTTCTTTCTTTCTTTCTTTCTTTCTTTCTTTCTTTCTTTCTTTTTGAAAGTCTGGAAATCTTATGTGGACTTTTTGTTGAAATAAGAAAAGACTGAATGGATTTGGGGATTAAGAACAGATAAAGAGAATGAGGAAAATATTTAAAAGACAATTACTTGATAGAGAGGGAAAGTATAGTTTTATTATTCTTTTTCTCTTTATCTTACTCTCTATCTCTTTTTGTTTGTTTTATATTCTTTTATTATACTGAAACATTCTAATAAAAATATACAAGAACAATTTTAGACTCTTAGTGATATTTAGAATGAGAGTCTGAAAGATAAGCCTGGAACAAAAGCCACATTTTTATGTGTTTGCAAAGGTCCATTAACTAACTTGTAATTGAACAGTTTCAACCAATTGCTACAGACTGAGGCATGAAAAAACTTTTTTCCTTGGCAAAAATCAGCAAGATAGTTCCCCTAAATGCTTCTATGTCAACTGTAACAACTTCCAGAAAAGACAACTTAGTTATCACTCCTTGTATGGCAATTTGCATGACATTAACTTAATAATCTACAGAAAAAGTTTTAGAAATCATGACAGCATAGCATACTGGGTGCATTCCTCTATAGTACAAAATAATATCTTACCTTCTGTATATAAGTATAATCACAATAACCAGGATTAAAAAGGCAGCACTTCCAATAAAAATCATATGCAGCTTAGTAAATAAAGGTGCTACAAAAGAAATATAATAAATAAAATCAATAAGAGGAAAAGTTGATTTTCTGAACAATACATCATTGGAAGACATTTCAAATAACTTATGCTCTGTATAAGGAAGTCTCAAATATATAAGAAGAAATGAGAAAGACAAGAAGACCAGAGTAGACCAGTTTTTCTCAATCTTGGCAACTTTAAGGAGCCTTGGCTGAGACTTCTTAAAGCTGTCAAGTTGAGAACCCTGTCATAGACCATTACAAAGCAGTAGAGCTGTGGAAGCCTGTGGCTCTCTAGATGTAGCTTGAGACTGCTCCCAGTAGTGCTAGTCAGTATGGCCCATTGGAAGGAATGCTTGAAAGTGCAATTCTGTACAGTCATCAGTTCCTCTTCCTCACCTTACAATATGGAGTTACCTTGAGTGAAGGTTTATCGATCACAGATAGCTTTCAAAACATGTGAAGTTTCATTTCAAGAGGCGTTAAGGGGGAGGGGGAACGTTGCCTCCAATGCTGTATCAAGGATTTTCACAAAGAAGAAACCCTTCAAGATAGTCATCTGAGAACCGGATATTAAGGATGTTCCATTTTTGCATTATTAGCAAATAGTAAAAATTCTGTTTTCTATGTTAAGACAGGCTTTAGATACTATCTCTTAATAAGAACTCCTAGAGAATCTATGACACTTTTGTAAGGATTAGTTTCTTTAAATAAAAAACAGAAAGCCTGCAGGAAGGTAGACTTTATGTTATATTTCATATAAATTCAAATCTCAAAGGCTGAGGTGGATAACAATTGTCTTGAAGAACCTTATCAAATTCATCTTCTAAAAATCCAGGTAAAGCTGATTATTAACTTCCTATACTACTGTCTGAGACATAAAGCTGAAAGACTGTTTCCAGCCTATTTCTCAAAGCTATGCATGGGAATAAAGCATGTCACTGGTGTGTAACTTCAAAAGCTGAAAGAGCCAACCCACTCTGTTGGAATACTTCTCAGCATACAAAAATGTGATTTAATGCAGTTGTAACTAATCAGATGGGAACGGATGCTTCTCTCCTTTTCCTCACATAAAGTCCTATAGTAGGTTATATTTCCCAATCTGTTTTTGAGACTCATTTGCAGCAGGTAAAGGTAAAGGTTCCCCTGCATATGCGTGCTAGTCATTTCCGACTCTAGGGGCCGGTGCTCATCTCCGTTTCAAAGCCGAAGAGCCAGCGCTTGTCCGAGGACGTCTCCGTGGTCATGTGGCTGGCATGACTGGATGCCAAAGGTGCACGGAACGCTGTTACCTTCCCACTGTAGTGGTCCCTATTTTTCTACTTGCATTTTTACGAGCTTTTGAACTGCTAGGTTGGCAGAAGCTGGGACGAGTAACAGGCGCTCACTCTGTTACGCGGCACTCGGGATTCGACCCACCAAACTGCCAACCTTCTGATCAACAAGCTCAGCGTCCTAACCCACTGAGCCACCGCGTCCCTTCATTTGCAGCAATGAGTCTCAAAAACAATAAAGTACCGATGATCTGCGTTTTGCAGAGCTAAATTATGCCCTTCGCTTAATCTAGGTAGAAGAATCTAGCAAAATGTTTCTCAAACCTAGTAAGTTTGAGATGTGTGGATCTTATATGTACCAAGGTTGAGATGTCCTGATCCACAGAATCATTCCAGAAGAATGAAGATAGTAGGATGTGAATTTTAGTAGGGGTTCTGGCCCTAAGTGTTCCCTTCAAAAATGCAAGAAATCTTAGACAAATTTAATTGCTGCTAGGGACTTCAGATTCCAGCCCCCTCTTGTCTTATTCCAGGACCTCCCTGCCTAAAAGTGTACGGTCCAGGGTTTTCAAATGACCTCCCAAGATAGGGAACAGTTTAAGATTGGTCCAGGTGCTGATTAATTAAAAGCACTTTGCTAAGCTGGGTGACATCTTTTCTGTCACACCTCCAGTTTCAAAGAACTTCTTCAGAATTGGCATAGAGGAGGAAGATTGGCTGACTGGCTACCTAGCCTGAACTCACAAGGTTAGTGCTGGGCACTGCCTAACCTATGCATGGTATCTTCTTCAGAGTCCATCATAACCTTAACCC
Source organism: Vipera ursinii (assembly GCF_947247035.1). Lineage (NCBI taxonomy): Eukaryota > Metazoa > Chordata > Lepidosauria > Squamata > Viperidae > Vipera > Vipera ursinii. The sequence continues at coordinate 157,307,375 of NC_139516.1, read as the reverse complement.
GGCAATCATTACCTAGAGTTCGCTTAAGTTCAGCAGTCAATAGAAATTTATCAAGGTATCTTCATCAGTGTTCTGGGGCATCCAAGATATGGAATGAAGGCATGGTGTACAAAAAATGGTTTCAACCTTCCCCCCCCCCCACAACCAAACTCTGCAAAAGAAATGGTCAGCTTTGACCCAAAGCCAATAAGAAAGTTGCAAACTCAACACAACTTGGGCTAGGTATCAAGACCATTCATAGATCTCTGTTATTTGGGTCGTGATGAGGTAATCTGATTTCAGAATGATCTTGATTTTATAGTCCTTATTTATTTTATTTAACTCTGAATTTTTTTTTTAAAAAAAGAACAAATAATGCCTGGATGCTTTTTATTTCTTTGTAGTGACTAATATGCAAACAGCAAGAGGGGTCATTTCTTTTTCTTTTTCCTCAGGATTTCAAGTCAAGCATACATTTCCACCAGTTTTAATGTATCAGCCCTATCTCCTAGAAACAAGATGGGGAAAGCAGAGACAAATCACCTGTTCTGACATCCCTGACATATGCAAGGGGAGAAAATACTTATTAAAGCCTGCCTTGAAGTTTAGTCCTAGAAACATGTAGGCGAGTGATTTCAACCTTCACTGCCCCTCCACTGCAGTTCTCTAGCAGAAACACTTGACAGCTTGTCAGTTCCAACACACTCAATCCAAACAAGCAGGTAGAGCCACTTGTTAGGTGTTTGGCTACTAAACGGTTTGCAATGTTTGCTAAGCACACAAAGTGTAAGAAGAGGTCCATGACAGCAAGAAGCACTGAGCCATGTGGAAGACAAAGCAAAGGTGTGGGGTGCGTAAGCACCAGGTCCACCTCTGTGTGACTTCCTCCTTTGAGTTTTTCTCGCAAAAGAGGGATGCATCCAGTGACACCACCTTCAAGTATACCAACTCTTTTCTGGAATCTGTCCCTTAGTTATGTCATTTGCTTGGGAACAACAACACGAGTTTGCACAGTAGCAACAAAAGTCCCAAAATCCAAGCAGAGAGCAAAGAAACTCCAAAAGATCATTGCTGGCAAACAATGAAACTGATTCCATTAAAGTGATAAATGAGGCATGTGAAAAGTGGGGGGGAAAAGCAACATCTGAGAATGGCTGTGGCTTACGATAAGGAAAAAAAAACATCAGGGTTGCAATGGAGCAGCCTGTGAAACGAGACATCTGCCTCGATTTTCTGTACAAGCCGTTCCATTCTGATTGGGATGCATTCTGATTTTAAAAACAAACAAAATTATATATTTTGTGGCTCAATAAGCAAAAAAATACTTATGAGGGACTTACAACTTTATTGTCTGCTATTGCTACTAATATTTGAATTGTTACGTTCATATTCACTTGGTTTTCTGCGCAAAGTGTTCTGTACCTTTTCTCAGTCCTTCTATCCTGGGAAATGCATTATTTCTCTTGATTACTTTCTTACCAACTTTGGCTAGCTAGCTACTTCCCTCTTTTTCCAAAATTGCTGGGAAACATGTGGAAGCAAAGATGAGGATTAATACAAAAGGCAAGTGAAAGAAAGCAGGAAAGAGAGGAGAAGAGTGGAGAAGGACCAGTCCTGTTATGACTTAAGGTCTCTGAGCAATATACCTGGACCTCAGGTTTGAAGTTGCCCATTCAGCTGCAATGGGAACAGCTCTGCATGGAAATCAATAGAAGGGCAGCAAAAATAGGGAGATATTCTTGCAAAGACATTTTGTAAGAGAAGAGCTTAAGGTTGTAAGCAGAAAGAAGAGAAGATACATTTTTCTCATAGTAGAATATATTCTTGGGTATGAGTCAGAACTCATACTGAACGCTTGCTTTGCACTGTGTTCAGTTTGTGGCATCTGCTGGTAATTGGAAAGGATCACAGCAATGAAAAACCTCTGCCTGAATATTTTGGAAAATGTGTCCAAGTGACATCAAAACAATACTCTTTGAATAGGCTGTGATATAAGGTATTTTTGTAAATTCTTTTTTTTTTTGCATTAAGCAAATTGTTACCTGTCCCAGGGGAGCCATGAGAAAGCTATTTCTATGGAAAAAAAAAATTAAACGTGGATATAACTATTTTGGCCTTTTCTTAATTTGATGTCTAGCATTCAAAAGCCAGTGCTCTTCAAATGCAAAAAGGGGATTTTGTGTTCTGCTTTTTAAAGGAGTTTCCATCAGTGTGACTTGTGGGTTTCCGTTATTCCAGGACACAGATCTGGTTCTTTAGTCTTCGTTGCTTAAACTGATGGAAAAGGTTTTTGCAGTAGGATGCAGTAATATGTTTTTATTTAGTTTGACACCTCTCACCTTTGCAACATTTCCTCCTTAACACTTTTGCAACATTTCCTTTCCTGCCTACTTTTAAACCATTCAGTCAAAGATAATGTACTTAACTTTTTTCATGCTCTTCATTTTTCAGATGTTTACCAGTCACAGAACAATTTAACATATATTTATTTAAGAGCATTGCAAAGGTTTTCGCTAACATATTTTTTATAGAGGTAGCCTTTTATAGTCATTGGGAGTGGGCACATATATTTTAATAATTATAAATAGGAATCCTAGGTTCTTGGAAAGAACTCAATGTGTATGAAGGCCAACTCCAGCTAAAGACCCAGTAGCTGTGACTTCACATTTTTGTGTACATAATAAGAATAAATTATTAATGCATTGGAAGATCTGCCAGAAATACCATTTTCCTGCAAGGAAGAACTTGGTGGTCCAATAAAATACAAAAAGTAATAGAAAATTTGCCATTAGAATTTGCCATTAGAATTAGAGGCTTAAAGGAGAATATTAAGGAAGATCTAAAGCAGCTGGTTTCTGAGGCTTTCGAAGTAGTATTGAAACAGCCAGCATCTGAAATAAAAGGAGGCATGGATAAAGTGTTTCGTGTGAATTCATGGATTGCTGGACAGAGAAAGTTGCCTAGAGATGTGGTGGTATATTTTGCAAAAAGGGAAACTAGAGATGAAGTTATACGAGCTGCTTATGATACTAAAGTTGTGATTGCTAATCAAGAAGTTTTGGTCTTAAAAGAAATTCCTCCAAAGATTTTAAGGAGAAGGAAGGATTTTACATTTCTTGTGCAAGAGCTCAAGCAACGAGATATAAGGTTCAGATGGGAGATCCCAGTTGGGTTGATGGTGACGCACGAAGGTAAAAGGTACCGTCTGGTTACTGTGATGCAAGCGTGTGATTTCTACAATAATGTTTTAAATGCAACGCCATTAACACTTCTGGAAGCTGAAAAGGGATCTGGAGAAGGAGTGCATCAAGAGGCTGAAGATGGTCAGATAGAAGACAACGGTGTTGGAGGAGATCAAGATATAACCTCGTTGGATGATCCTATAGAACAGAGGGTGACGCGTGCTGCTGCAAAACGATCTAAGAAGAGAAAATAGCAGAATTTGCAGAAGTCTATGGAATTTCTATGACGTATTTATAGTCAAGTATGGGAGGTGGGAAAAGGTTTGGGTGTAGACGCAATATATTTTTATATGTGGTGGTTTTGTGGAAAGGGTGAGGTTTTTTGGATTAAAGTTTGGTGGAATATACAGAAGATTCTCAAATGGAGGTTAAAGTTTTGTTCGCAATTTTTTTTTTTTGTTTGGAGTAATTATAGATGTGGCACTGGAAGAGGAACGGCCGATTATAGAAGAGTTGACTTTAAAGTTTTCTGATTTGGTTGAGGTGGTGAAGATTTTGGTTAATTTGAAAGATTATCTGTAAGAACGTTATATCATGGAATGGACAAAATGGATGGAATCTATTTAGGATAAGTATAGGGTTGGGAAGTATTATGTAGTATTTGAATAACTCTTTTTTCCTTTTTTTTCTTTTTCTTTTTCTCTTTCTATCTTGGGTTTTTTTTTCTTTTTTTGTTTTTAATATATATTTAATACTATTAAGGTTTGTTTTATCCTATATAAGCTAGAGAGTGTTTCTTTTTTTATTTTAGTTTTTTATATATATTTAATATTGCTAAGGTTTGTTTTATCCTATATAAGCTAGAGAGTGATGGATTTTAGAATTTATAGTTGTTAGTATATGGTTGTTTATGTTTGCTTTTTTATATATATACCTTGTATTTAGCTCTGGGAAGTCGGGGGGGAGGGGGGGAGGGGGGGAGGGAGGGGGGGAGGAGGGAGGGGGGGAGGGGGGGAGGGAGGGGGGAGGAGGGAGGGGGAAGGGGGGTTTTTTAAAGGAAAATTGTATCTTAAAACTTTTCAATAAAAAAAAGTAATAGAAAATGAAGACATTAAAGTGCTCTGGGACAACATCTCAGACTTAACAATTGTTGATAAGAAAAAGAAAAAAGTTTGGATAGTGTACATGGCAGTACCCAAGACAGCCGAATTGTAGAGAAGGAACTGGAGAAGATAACAAAATACAAAGACCTACAAATAGAAATAGAAAAACAGTGGCAAAGGCAAGCAACGGTAGTACCAATAGTGATAGACACCTTGGGTGCAATCCCAAAATAACTTGAGCAACACTTGAACGCTATCAGCATTGACAAATTCATCATCAGTCAATTGCAAAAGGCAGCTTTACTTGGAACAGTTTACATCCTGGAACAATACTTTTAAAATTATTAAACAATAACATCTGTCTCTCCCAGATCCTTGTGAAGGACTTGATAGGTGGACTAAAATGTCAAATCCAGTCTTTACATCTGGTTGACTACGTGACGAACCAAAATAAATAATGACAACATCCAGCATAGTGAAGTCAAGAAGATTAGTAATAAATAGAACAGAAAAGTGAAGATCTTAAAGTAAAAACTCAGTGGAGGAAAAACAAGGCAATTAACACCTGGGCTACTCCAGTCCTTGTATATACTGCTGGAATAGTGAACAGAAAAATAATGATAATGAATCATGCTAGATTATACCAACCAAGGAAAATTGGTGGGTGTGGAATGTTGCTAGATAGTTAAAAAAGAAAAAAAAAACACATTGGAAGGATATCTGAAGGACCTGAAGATGCCCTGAAACTAGTACCCCATGAAGGCTTATGAAATACCAAAAAGACCAAACTGGTTTACAAGAAAGACCAAATGAAGAATAGAAAGGAGACTTAGCAAAGCAAAGTCTTACATGGCCAATGCATAAAAAATACAGCAGGCAAAGCAGATAATGAGACCTGGCAATGTTTAAAAGCAGGGAAATTGAAAAAAAACAACAAAGAGACTAATTCTGGTTGCACAAGACCAAGCCGTAAGAACAAACATATACAATGCCAGAACTGGAAAGACAGCTTTAGATAGCAAATGCCACCTCTGCAAAGAAGCTGAAGAAAAAGTGAACATCCTAGTTAGCTGCTGCAAGAAAATCACACAGAGTGACTATAAACAATGGCATGACAAAGTAGAAACAGTGGTGCATTGGAAGATCTGCAAGAAATACCACTTGCCTACAAGCAAGAACTGGTAGGACCACAAAATAAAAAGTAATAGAAAACAAAGCAGCTAAAGTGCTCTGGGACTTTAGAATTCAAACAGACAATCACATGCCACACAACACCCCAGGCTTAACAGTTGTTGGTAAGAAATACAAAAACATTGCTATGTCTGGAGACAGTGGCATAGAAGAGAAAGAACTGGGGGGGGGAATCACAAAATATAAAGAAGAATTGCAAATAGAATGGTTGTAGCAAAAGAAACCAAGGACAGGACCAATAGTAACAGGTGCCTTGGGTGCAGTTCTAAAACATCCACTTGAACACCATCAGAATTGACAAAATCACAATCAGTCAGTTGTGAAGTGCAGCTTTACTTGGAACAGTTTACATCCTGCAACAATACCTTTAAAATTATTAAATGACAACATCTCCTGTCTCAGGACCTTGGGAAGGACTCGGTAAATGGACAAAAATGGCAAATCCATTCTAAACATCTGGCTGGCTATGTAACTCATCATTATCATTATCATAATGATAATATAATCATCATTATATGCCTACCTTCAACTTACCATGGCTATTAATCATCAGTTTTATCCAGCCAATTCCATTTTCTCCGTTCACCTTGTTGTAAGAAAAGCGATACATTCCAAAGTCAGAAGCTGTGACATGCCAAAGTACAATCGAACTTGCAGAGATACAGTCTACGCGGTTTTGATAATCTGAACCATAGACTGGCATTTCAGAATCCTCACACTGGATTATAAAATCTATACAGTCAGATTGCACTCTTTCCCATGTCACTCGATTCGCTGCTACATCAGAGTTAGACCGATATTCAAAAGTGACGTTTTCTCCTGGTTTAGTAATTAAATGATGAATTGACAAGTTTGGAAATTCAAAAGTTCCTGTTTTGGAAAAAAAATGATAAAAGTAAGAGACATAGGGATAATGTCATGCATAATGTATTTATGTTCAAATATGCATAATGTATTTATGTTCAAAAATGTTACATGCCTTGTTTGCTTTAGAAGCACTCAAAACATCTGACAAGTTAATTTAAAAAAACAGCAATATAAAGCAGTAAAATAAATACAAGTAACGTTTAAAATCACCATTTACAATATTCTACATATTTATAACATCTGTTGATCACAAAGGTGAGAACCAATTAGATTTCTTGAGTAATGCCAGGAAATATCACAGAAAAAAATCTTTTACCTTATACTTCAATTAAAATAATTGGAAGTATAGATATCTTTATTTGCTGAGACATTTCTTTCAGTCTCTCTCACCCCAAAATTACAAAGGAGAGAAAAACACAGAGCTCCCTAAATGGCTATCTAGAAGCAACAACTAATCTTAGTGAACAGTTTGGAGATTTGTGGCATAATCTTGCAGAAAAAGCAGTTGCTTCTTACTATGTTTCAGATATTAAGTAAAATATATTGTTTCCTGCTTTGGGCTTTAGAAACTAATTGATGTATTGCCACTGTAATTTGACTCTTACAATTTATTATACCTGCTCTTGTCTTTATTTTTTTCTTTTATGTGACATGCTAATGATTATTTTTAATTATAATTACACCAGGTTCCTATTAATTGATGGGTATAATTTATAATTTATAAGGGATGCGGTGGCTCAGTGGGTTAGGACGCTGAGCTTGTCGATCAGAAGGTCAGCAGTTTGGCAGGTCGAATCCCGAGTGCCACGTAACAGAGTGAGCGCCTGTTACTCGTCCCAGCTTCTGCCAACCTAGCAGTTCGAAAGCATGTAAAAATGCAAGTAGAAAAATAGGGACCACTACGGTCGGAAGGTAACAGCGTTCCGTGCGCCTTTGGCGTCCAGTCATGCCGGCCACATGACCACAGAGACGTCCTCGGACAAGCGCTGGCTCTTCGGCTTTGAAACGGAGATGAGCACCGGCCCCTAGAGTCGGAAACGACTAGCACGCATGTGCTGGGGAACCTTTACCTTATAATTTATAAAGGAGAGTATTTGTAGCTCAGGGTTGAAATGAGGGGTCCTTGGTGCTCTCTGAGCTTGGTTGTTTCCCTGCAGATGTTTCATTCCCCAAGATAGGCAACATCACCAGTGCTAGTAAGAAGTGGGTTTGCTCTCAGTTTATATTCTGGGGGCTTGCCCTGTCAGTGTTGGTGGGAGTGGTCTTAATGGTTCTTTGGTTGGGCTGTTTACTGTTGGCTGTTGGGTATAACATATATTGAATAAAAACAGAGGGGAAAATTAAACATTCTGTTTTATTTTCTAAAATGGGGAGAGTTATTCCGGGAAAAGAAGTTGTGTTTGATCACTCAGGGGTGTCCATAGGGGATTCAAAAATGTCAAGATGACAACTGCAACTGCAACATTAAAGCATTGCCCTCCTGACTGTTTTGTCCTTTACCTTGAACAGTTCTTAAAACACATTTACCTAGTGTGGCTGTAAATCACGTCAAACAGACATTTCCACTTTTAGCAAAACAGAAGTGAAGAAAACCATCTCAAAGGATGATTTGAGCCAAAGAAAATTGGGGTGCTGCTAAGAAAGAGAAGGTTGGTGGATCTAATACAGCTTTCAGCTTTCTTTTCCCTACCCTTTCTTGCATTTTTTTTATATTTACTGTGCGCAAGAAATACAACTCTAATCACATACTTTTACTATATTCATCTACTCTTTTGTTCTTCATCAGAAGATATTTACAATAGGAAAGAAAAATCGTGTCAAACCTTTTCACTGGTGTGAAAGCATGCATATCACCTTTCACTGAATTGTCTACTTTCAAATTTATGGCTTCTTCAGCTGCAGATTTGCTTTTCGGTTTTCTTTCTGCCATACAATAATCTCATATTTCTATCATTTAAACTGCCTTTTGTAATAGTTACAGTGACCTGAGGAGTTGACACATGACACGTAAGCCATAGTTATTTTAAATTACTTTCTACTATCACGTAGCAAATGACCATGCATGAAAAACTGTGGCTATATTGCTCTTTAATTTTCAGTAGATAGTAGCCCTTTTAAGAACTATTTTCATATTTCCTAATTATCCTTGATTTTTTTTATTGGCAAACTAAATTAGCAAAATAGTTTCATCAGTTTCTATAATCCTTAGCCAGATTAGCCATTGACTGTACTCAGTAGCACAATTCAGAGTTTATATTTTTTGTCAATAAATTTCATGGGCTTATGATTCTTGGTAGGGCCTTAGGGAAACATTGCTCTGTGGTAAGAACAGAACAAAGGAAGAAAAATGTGTTGCTAATTATTCCACTGAAGATTGGAATCTTCTGAAAGCTATACTTTCTCCTTTTCAACAAAAAAAACCCTTAAAAATGGAGGAAAAGAAACCTCATGTTTCTGATGTTGTGCTACTCCAGATAATCCTGAACTACACTTGTGTTACAATGAATGACAGCCATAGACAGGAGCTAAAAACTGTGTCAAAACTCTAGTCCCAGTTATTGATTTACAATTATCTGGTGAATACCAATCTCTTAAAAACAAGTCCTTATATTGCACACAAATATGAATACAAACATTCACTTAAGAGTATTTATCTAAATTTTGTATATTCATCAGAAAAAAGTTACTGGCCACAGATTTTTAAAAATGAAAGAATTCAAATTAAATCTCTTCATTTTTGGCTCAGCCAAATTTTCAAATATTTAGGTTCAGCCTTGATATCAGCTATAAAAGGCAAATGTCTAGTTCCTCATGAATTTCAGAAATTGTACTTCTAATTATATTTTATCCTTCTGGCTGGCATGGAGGACTTTCTAAGCCTGAACCTTCCTATTCTATTGTTATTATGATTTATTCAGAATTTAAACTGGGGACTCTAAAACAGCCATCCCTAGCCTGAGTATTCTCTGTCATCCCAGAACTAAATGGCTGTTTGGGGATATTGAGAATTAAAGTCCGCTCCAGGAGAGTATTCTGACAGGGGAAGGAACAGCCAGCCATGCAGGCCAGGGAATTCTGGGAGTTGAGATTCACTCTTCTTAAAGTCATCAAGGTTGAGAAATATTGAACTAGAAGTTACAATAGTCAAAGTCCCAAGCAAGAGGCAAATTAAAATTTCAGCTGGGACAAAGTTTGTGAATGAAAGGGTGCCAGGAATACAATCTGCTTCTTTCATGTGCGTACAATGGCAGCTTCCAAAAGTAAAGGTTCCTAATAACTGATGGAATAAATTGTAGTGAATGCAATGATCTACAAAGAAAAGCAGTAATTCCTTTGGTACCATTTTTCCCCCTTTAGATAAAATATCGACAGTACCTGTGAAAAGTACATCTCAAGAGCCTTTGACTCATTGTCTAAACCCACCAGCAATGGTTTTTAAGTGCAAAATTGTTCGTTGCTAAAGAGGAAAATTAATATACTTTTTAAGATGACGTGTTTGATTGAAGGCGATAGAAAATATTGCAAGTGCCATGAAGGCTTAATGCACAATTTTAAAATTATTTTATAAGCAAATGGGTAACTTTAAGCAGAGGCACATTTATAGAAGAAAGGAAGAAAGAACCCTTATTTTCTTCATTTTATTTCCACTGTGTTTCAACATCTCCTGCTATGTACAAATGCATAAGAATATTTGTGCTCTGCTAAGAAAAATCCTTTCAACATCAGGTAACAGGAAGGTGAAGTCTCTTGAATCTACAGTATTTTTCCATTTGAACCTTCTTTTCACAAATTTCTTCTCCCTCCCTTTTTTTAATGATGTTTTTCCTAGCAAAAAGAAGTCAGAATTCCATGCAGTGAGGAAATAAGGAATCATTTTAGACCATAAAACTGATGGGCAGGTGAAGAAGGAATAGGTACTCTATTTCTTTCAAATTTCTCTTTCTCGTAAAATAATCTCTTCCTGTTACATTACATGCAAATGTTGTGAGGCTCCAAACTGGGGGATGTAGTATGTGCAAAAGAAAGACACTGCTTTATGTTTTGTTCTATGCCACCATTGTAGGATAAAGCACAGTAGCCTGGATTCACGCATTGAATGAAGTCATAAAGTCATGAAGTCTTCCTCTGTGGGGGAGATGGCTGTATTTAAAATCTGATGAATAAATTTAGTTTGCAAACCTTGCAGTTCCCAAGACCTAAAAAACCAAACCAAAAAACCCATATTTATTCTTTACGCTATGTGTGAACCAGGTCAGAGATGATGACCCTACCTGTAAAGGGACAGGGGTTCTGACAGGTGACGTTTTGCTATGCTGTTCCAAAAATTACACTGATTGTTTGATAGAACTAATGAGTTAAAAGTAACATTGAATATCATCTCATCTAATCCCTGGTCAGTTCAGGAGTTAACCAATTAAGCATTTGACGACAAAGCTAAGATCTTCTTTTTCCTTTGTAGCATCCCAACTTTAAAAATCTCTGTTCCTTCTCCTTTAGAATATATTGAATATCAGTGGCTTTGGGTGAGGAATGAGCTGCTTCAAACTCACTGAAACCTCATAGAGAAGGTAGGAAAAGTTCACCTGAGGGCATCTTCACTGAAATTTGATCTCCTTTTGACTCCAAAAGAAAATATCCAGAATTTGAATTTATCAGCAGCTTATAAAATGGAAATAAACAGATTTACCTTACCAGATTGAACAACATGTATCGTCTTTTCCCAGACCCCATCTGGAAAAGCATGAAAGGTACATCGGTAAAAACCAGCATCTTCCTCAGTGGCTTTGCTGAAAATCAAGGTCTTATTGTTTGAGGTAAAATTAGTGACCAGGATTCTAGCCTTATAGTTGCTTTCTATATGTAGATCATAAGGTAGCCTGAAGACAGCAATGCTACTTTTGCTTTGATTCTCTTCCTTCTGCCATTCTATCTGAGAAATAGATGCGTTATTTGGGTAGACACATTCAAGAGCCATGGTCCTGGAGAGTTTCACAACTGAGTCCACATGTTTTCCTTCTGCTGTTAAAGATACATTGCCTAAAATAGAACATGTTTATTTTGTTAAAAAAAAAATCCATTAAACACATGCTGCACTGATCAAAGTGTTTTCCTCAACCTAAACTCTTTATAGTTGCACAGCAAGCTCAGCAAACCCATCTCCAAAGATATTACTAATAGCAATATGATGAGGTTATAATATTGGCTACAATTCTCCATTATCCAATTCATTTTGAATATAGTCAGATTCACTAATAAGTAAACATCCATAGGATTGCAACACCAGAAACAAATTGCAGTGGCCTTACTTTTATTGGAATAAATTACTTCGAGGCCTCGTAGATTTCCAAGGCAAGTAAGCAGGCAAAAAACCAACAAGAAAGAAATGTATTGGTTAAGAAATGAGTCTTACTTTGATAGGACTGTAGAAAAGCCATCGCCAAGAACACAAGGCAATTCATCTTCAGCACAGCTAAAAGGACTGAGAGAGCTTCATCTATGCTTTCTGTGTTTCCTGGTCACATGACAGGGAGGATGGTATTTTTATCTGAACTAGCAAGACAAAGGGCTGCATCACTTTGGGGAGCTCTTGTAGCGTAGGAGTGTCTGTAAAGAGACACAGGAAGCTTATTTACACAAGTTGTCATGAATTCCATGACAATCTAGGACACCACAGGCTCTTTTCTTACCTTTTAGATCTTCCAATATTACTTCTGTGCTCTAGCTCTGTGCTAAGGAAATTGATTGGATTGATTGATTGATTGATTGATTGATTAGCTTCCTGAATTGGTTCCTTGTTTTCTCACAATGTTTTCTCTGTCTCATTAGTAGCACTTTGTTGCTATCTGTAAATTTGCTTACTGATTATTTCCTTCCTTCCTTCCTTCCTTCCTTCCTTCCTTCCTTCCTTCCTTCCTTCCTTCCTTCCTTCCTTCCTTCCTTCCTTTTTTTTGTGCAAATGAATTTCTTTGCCAGGGAACAATTAAAGCCGCCCCTTAGCTTCCATGTCCATGGAGATTCTCATGGTTGTCCCAAAGGTGCTTTTTCAAAGGGCAACTGGACTTTCTTTATTTTTGCTTGAAGACATTTTGCTTCTCATCCAAGGAGCTTTTTCAGTTGTGAATGAAGTGAACTGAAGAAGCTTCTTGCAAGAGAAGCAAAATGCCTTCAAGCAAAAACAAAGAAAGTCCAGTGCTTTTTGAAAAAACATCTTTGGGTCCCCTTAGCTTCCATTTCAGCAAAGTAAAAGGTAAACTAATTTAATTGGCTTCTGTTAATTGGGCTGAACCAAGGAAGCCTAAACATATTGTCTTGTTAGGCAGGCAAGGTGGTCACGGCATGTGAGACATATTCTAGTGGCTAGATTGAGGCTATCTAGAATTGTAGAATCAGATGAATGTTAAATTGTTAGAATATTGGCTGTTGTGGGGTGTGGCTCTAGGACAGGGGTCTTCAAACTTAGCCCTTTTATGACTTTTGGACTTCAAGTCCCAGAATTCCTCACCACAAGTGGCAGGAAGTAGAGCTGGATAGGTGGGCCCCTAGAGTTATGGATGGAGTTTTATATCTCCCATTCCTTTTTAGAATTACTAATACATCCCCAAACTTGAAGATAGGAAAGTTCATGGTTAGGTCAGCATTCCCCAATAGTTTTTGCTCAGGCAACCAGATAAAGCAGACAGGCCATTCACCAGGTCTCTGCTATTAAAAAGGTAAAGGTAAAGGTTCCCCCACACATGCATGCTAGTCGTTTCCAACTCTAGGGGCCGGTGCTCATCTCCGTTTCAAAGCTTGAAGAGCCAGCGTTTGTCCAAGGACATCTCCGTGGTCATGTGGCTGGCATGACTAGACGCCAAAGGCGCACAGAATGCTGTTACCTTCCCACCGTAGTGGTCCCTATTTTTCTACTTGCATTTTTACATGCTTTCAAACTGCTAGGTTGGCAGAAGCTGGGACGAGTAACAGGCGCTCATTCTGCTACGCGGCACTCGGGATTTGACCCACCAAACTGCCAACCTTCTGATCGACAAGCTCAGCGTCCTAACCCACTGAGCCACCGCGTCCCTTCTCTGCTATTAAACAAGATCATTTTGTTGAACCCCAGGGTTATGCCTTTTCAGCAATAGCAGCTGCACGTGAAACAGCATTTCCCTGGAAATCTAGATGATCCTTGATACTCTTTCATTGGGCCAAGTGGCTAGATGAGCCCTCCTGTAATCAATATGAACTTTCTTGATTCATACAATACTGTCAATATGAGTAGGGTTATTCTTTATCGTTGTACGCTGGGGTTATACATTGTTGGTTTTTCTCTGTGTTTTTAATCCTTGTAAGCTGCCCAGTTGCTGGGGTGATGGATGGCTATGTCAATCACATAAACAAACAAATACTTCCCTTTTAATCCAACAGACAAAAGCTTTATATTACCTAGCAAGTATAGCCCATAAAGTTAGAAGACAATCCTAACAGTATTATAAGAAATGACATTGGTTGAAACATAATTTCTCAGGCTGTATCACCTAGCTGTGAAATGGAGATACTGGGAAACAAGATAAGCATTTCATTGTTCCTATTGTAAAGTTCCAAGGATGATATATTGAACAGAAATTCCATCATATTTAATTTAAAGTTATTCAGTAAAATGCCACATGAAAGGATCTACTCAGGACAGCAGCACAATGTGCTTTCCCATATCAGATGTATTATCTAAGGGCTGCAAAGCAGTGTGCCAAGATAAATTACACCTGGCACTATACTGCCATCAGAGGTAGATAGCTATTTTGATTTAAACTCAGGACAGGATGAGCTGGAGGCAGGAGCAGCCCAAGGATATGACTGTAACATTTCAGCATTTGGAACTGCAGATTTCATCTGACTAACCTTATTATTGATATTTCATCCTTCTTAATCAGATAGCTATTCTGGATTTTAATTTCTTTCTGCAAAGTCTTGATTGAAACTGGCAAAGACCCCTGACTGGAAACTGCAGAAATTCTGGGGAGGAGGAAAGCCTATGGGACTGACCTCATATTTTACAGACTTTCAGGACAGCAAGCAATAAAATTGCTATTTGATGAAAACCACAACTTTGTCTTAAATGAAAAATATTCAACTCGTTCCTACAAAAGACACAGCTCAATACATCAGTTTTGCTGCAATTTTTCCCCAGTGAACATTAATTTAGCTTGCTTTGTCAAACAAAGTTTTTATCAATAATTGCCTCATCCTTTTTGGTGTATTGTTTTTCCATCCAAATGACTTTTTTTCCATTTGGCATGCTAGGATGATGGGGATTTCATGACTCTTCATATTTACCAGGTAACATCAAGTAGGGCTTCATTTGCAAGGGCATTGCTATATGAGCTTGATTCTTCTTCACAAAGTTAAAGATACTTCAATACACGAATTATCTTTCCCAGAATATGCAAAAGCAGCAATTAGCATACAAAAATGTAATGAAAGCAATATAATCTTGACCATATTGAAAAAAATATGGAGGCATTAGCAGGCTATGGTTAAAAAAATCAAAATGGTGATGAAGACATCTTTGTAATCAAGGTTCTGCTTGGTTTGATTGCACCATTGTGGTGACTTTTTTGAACATCTCTAAAGAGATTCTTGGAAACATATTTGAAGTTACACCAAAGGTTCTAATAAACAAGAAGCATGTAAGGCACTGGTAAATAGGCTTTCGTGGTATCTGTAGCAAGAAAAGAAATTGAAACAGCAGCCGCAGCAATGTGGTTGAAGCTCTGTCTGTAGGGAGAAGGTAGGGATTTGATTACATTGCCACAACCATCTTGAGGTATTTTTTTTAAAGTGTAACTTGTAAATATTCTTGAACTGTTGACAAGGTTTAAACCAAAGAAAATGTTTTTTTTCACGTTTGATGGGAATGCAATATAAAAGTTACACCTTCAGAGAAGAGATTTTGGTGAGCTTAGTGATGGATAACTGAACAACGGTAATGTACCAAAAGAAAGGTGGTGAGATCAGATTGCTCCAGAGGCAAGCAAAAAGGGGGTGCTGCCAAAGACCACCAGGAGGTTATCTGAAGAGGGAGTGGTAGCTGTGGTTTGGGTCATTGCTGCCAGAAATCAGTTGTTTGGCAATTGGCGGTATAGTGATGGAGATGGAACCAGTGATATTTCTGTGCCTTGTGCGCAAAGCAGTAAGTAGAGCCATCCACATGTCAAATATGCTAAATACACCATTGGTAAACAAAAGTTTTCTCCATACTTAGATTTACTACCTGTATTTGAGGATCAGAACAAAAATTGCAAAGTAAAAAAACTAACCAGATTTCTATTTTTCAAAGACAAATTATTTCCAAATAGTGGGATAATCTAGATGATATCTTGATGCATATGATATAAGATCTGCTTCAGCATTGCTGGACAAAGTTTCTGATAAAATCCATTGCTTTACAATTCAAAGTGGCAAATCATTATTTATAAGACATAAGCATCCATATAAGAGACTCTAATAAATTTATGCTGTCATAATTGAGTTAAAAACCCATACTAATTAAAGAAAACATACATGTAAACTTTAAATATAATTAATATTGAAAGAGAAATGTTAAATTTTTGACCCCGTTCCTTGCAGAGTGCTGTTGAGTTCATGTAGTCTCATTATTATGTGTGTCAGACTTCAGTTAATCTCTGTTAACATAATCCAAATAGCTAAGTATCAAAATGGGATTTCAAAAGGAAAGACTGGGCCAAGGTTCTAATTTGAACATTAACAAGGGGATTTTTGAATTGTAATAAATAAATTGGGCATTAAATTGATCTGAAAAGTTTATTTTGAATTTGAGTATAGTCCTTCATCAAATAGGCGAATCCAAGATGATTCACAATAGTAGACAGGTAGTCTCGACTTAAAACAGTTCGTTTAATAACCATCCAAAGTTACAATGGCATGGACCATATGACCATTTTTCAGTTACGACTGTTGAAGCATCCCCATGATCCTGTGATCAAAATTCAGATGCTTGGCAACTGGTTCACATTGACGACTGCTGCTGTGTTCCAGGGTCTTCTGATCACCTTTTATGACCTTCGGACAAGCAAAGACCACGAGGAATCCAGATTCACTTAACAATTGGGTAACTAACTTATCAACTGCAGTGATTCACTTAACAACTATGGCAAGAAAGGTTATAAAATGGGGCAAAACTCACAAACAAATCCCTCACTTAACAGAATTTAGGGGCTCAATTAGAAGGTGAGAATGAAGCATGCCCAAAGCCTGTCCCTTTTGCATCCAAGCGATGTGTGCTAAATACTCCAAGTGAGCCTTTTTGCTTACCATCCTAACTTTTTCAACTCCACCTCCCACAGGTGGGGTGGTGGTGGTCTTGCCACTGCTCTGCTACCAATGCATTTCTGACCTAAATGCTGGTATATCTGTTTAATTCCTGTATGGGGGAAAATATAGTAATTTGGCTGACCTATGACGTGTTGTCTGATGCCTCTGGGTAATGTTTTGCAGCTGATATATTGCCCTTTGCTTTGTTGTAATTGCAACTGACAAATTATCTTTAAATCTATGGTTTTCAGCACACAACCCACAGATGTTACTTGCTATGCAAGAAATTTCCTCCACAGCCCACAGAATTATAGATCTCTCAAACACAGTGGTTACGCTTGCCATTTTTTTTCAGCAGTAATTATTATAGAAAATGCCATGTTGCTGTTACCGGTAGGTCGTTTTCTCTCATTTATATTTTAAAAATGATTTTCATTCCATTAAAATATCCAACAAGGGTAACCTGAAATTTAGAAGATGGTTCATACCACATGTACAACTGTTATCAAGGACGCATTATCTTCCAAAGGAATTTATTCACATAATCAACTGGGACTGGTAAACATTAATTGGTGAATTAGTAGGAGGTACTAAACATGTTCTAAACTTCCTGTAAAAAGATATTTGATTGTATTAAGAAATAAAGAAAACAAACTCTTATTTAAAATAAGTAGTATGACATAAATTCTCTGGTACTCTATTGTAGCAAAAATTTACATCTCAGGCACCAATTTCTACACAGTCCCAAATAAACATCACCAACATTTGTGGTCTTACCTATATTTTCTTACAAAACTGTTTCTTACAACAACTATACCTTATTTTGAACTTTCACTTCAGTGTTTGATTGTGGGACTATGATTAAGTAGAAATTATTAGATGTAGCAGTCAAATCACTATCAATCAAGGCAGCAAGCAAGAAATTAAGCATTTGGTTTAGAAAATGGTTTTTCTTTTAGCCTTTCTTTTCAGTGAAGTACTTTTGTATCTGTTATTCTTTGAAAAAAATGGTAAAACAAATGAAGTATTTGAAAATGATCTAAATTCTATCTTAATGAAGTTAAAAGACATACAGATTTTGGAAGTGATGCTTATTGTGTTAGAAAATAAGGATAAAAATAATAATTTTAAAATATTATTGTTGTAATGCAAGGCATTCAATGGTGTGACGTTGGAAGACAAAACGTGGTTGGATGAAGAGAACTTCCCATCTTCCAGGAGAAGCAAGCAGTAAAAAATGAAGGATCAGCTTACTTGACTTGACATCTTGAGCATGGTCAAACTATCTTGCTGGTTTTTTTAACTTTTTTTTAAAGCAACCTATGTAACAGGCTAAACATGCATTAATATATTTTACATCTCAGACTTTTTTCCTGCCATAATTTGTTCATCCTCAAATTCCTCTAGAAACATTTGACTATTTCTGATGTCTCCATAGATCTCCCGCACCCATTCTTATATCTCAAAACTGGGTCATTGCCCTAAAGAGACAACACTTCTTCCCACATTCACATTATTAAAACATATTTATTAATACAAGCTCAAACACTGCAAAATATATATATATTCACATAATTACAATTTACATAATTAAAATTAGCTACTTCATTACATTCTTACATCTATCTGTAATATCATAATGCTAGAACAGAATTTCCACAGAAACCTTTACTGAACGTTCTTCAGATAGACCTATTCCACTATTAAGTCAAAAACTGTGCAAATTTCCCTTTTCTGGGTAGATAATCCAATGCAAGGGATTTAATGTTTAATATGCCATTTTAGTTCTCATGCTTTTTGGAGAAGTCAGTCCAACTGATGTGTCCTTTGTTAACATGGTGTCTGTTAACTGCTGAGAAGCTGTACAAGCGTTTCTAGGCACTTTATGTGATACGTTTCCTCTCGACTTTCTTGTGGCTGTTGAAGACCTAAAAGGGAAATGCATTAACTTTTAAAATAACAGATAAATGTCTCAATTGAAAATAGAAATAAGAGCCAAGCCTCTTACATTGTCACATTGTTGTGAATAGTTACCGTTCTGATATTCCATTATTTAGTCATATTAAATTAAAATACATTTTTTCATCAAATTCAGGCAGCTGAGTTTGAACCAGATCTAGGAATGCCTACACTGACTAGCAATGCTTCTCCAGAGTTTCTAACATTGGTTTTCCCTAGTCCTATCTGATTATGCTAAACTTCAAATCGAGGCACCACACCATTCTGCAGGCCTTTCTTGATTATTCAATATATTTAGACAATGTTACAATATATTACATAGTACATAAAAGGTACAGGTAAAGGTTCCCCCGCACATGCATGCTAGTCGTTTCCGACTCTAGGGGCCGGTGCTCATCTCCGTTTCAAAGCTGAAGAGCCAGCGCTTGTCCGAGGACGTCTCCGTGGTCATGTGGCCGGCATGACTAGACGTCAAAGGGGCACAGAACGCTGTTACCTTCCCACCGTAGTGGTCCCTATTTTTCTACTTGCATTTTTACGTGCTTTCGAACTGCTAGGTTAGCAGAAGCTGGGACGAGTAACAGGCGCTCATTCTGTTACGCGGCACTCGGGATTCGACCTGCCAAACTGCCGACCTTCTGATTGACAAGCTCAGCATCCTAACCCACTGAGCCACCACGTCCCTACATAGTACATAGAGCCTTACAAATCTATTTGAATGGGTGAGGAACACATTGGTCTTTAACCAAACAATGTCTCATTTGATATTTCCTTCTATCATTTAGAACAAGGGTGTCCAAGTTTGGCAACTTTAAGACCTGTGGACTTCAATTCCCAGAGCTGGCTGGGGAATTCTGGGACTTGAAGCCCACAAGTTTTTAAAGTTGCCAAGATTGGATGCCTCTGACTTAGAGAATATTGTTTCTAAACATGCAGATTTTATTGTACATAGAATGGTTCGTGTTTGAAATCTATTTGTTCTAGAACAGAAGTACTTTTGGCTATCCCAGCAACTGAACATCCCATTACTTGTTCATAGTTTGCCAACTCTTAACTCACTACGGATTTCTATTATATTATACATTTAGTATATGAAACAGGGCACAAATTAACATTTTTAAAAAGTGTTTATTTTTTATAGAAAGGATTTAACACATGCTTAATTCTTACATTTTTTTTAAAAAAATTGGCAATTATCCTATTCCTAGAATTAAGCTTCTCTATGCATGGAAATTCTATTTTCTTCCTTGCACAGGCATTAAATTGAGTTTGTGTGCACAAGCTTCTGTACAACTCATTATGATTTAATAAGAGTACTGCTTGTGCTAATTATATCAGTTATTCTTTTGCTTCACTATATAGTTGTTTCACTTTGTAACTAGCTTGGATGTAAATCAAGATAATCCACAATTGGTTCTCTAGAGAAGGCTATACAAGCTGGCTTGTGAAATAATTATCTTGATATCTTATTTTTTTTTCTTTTACTGAAATGTTTTATGACTGAATCAAGAAAGAGATGTGAAAATAAATCAAGAGTGTCTCAGAAGATGAAATACTTCTAAAGCATATACACCAACCAAATCATAATGTTCAAGAATATCCATGGGAAACATTACAGATTTCTCTCAATATAAAATACAATCTGCTCATGAGACACCAATTTTTTTGTTTTTTTAATTATAGACTATATTTCTCTAAAAGTTTAGTCAATATATTGTAAAGAAAAATCTCATTAAACTATGAAAACATCTGTAATATTCAGCTCCTCAAGTACAATTTAACATTTTTTTCATGAAAAACTTGGGGGAAAGCTTAATTGGCTTTTTATCTAGTGAATTATCCAAAATTACTTTCCAGCTGTGCTGATATTAGCCTGGCAATTTCCTTTATTTTTATTGTCTGCCAGATAGGATCCTTACCCACTGGCAAGAGCCAGGAAGCAACCATTTTTTGTTGTTATTGTAC
This sequence comes from Vipera ursinii, assembly GCF_947247035.1. Taxonomy (NCBI): domain Eukaryota; kingdom Metazoa; phylum Chordata; class Lepidosauria; order Squamata; family Viperidae; genus Vipera; species Vipera ursinii. The sequence continues at coordinate 157,286,818 of NC_139516.1, read as the reverse complement.
TTGAATAATAAGTGCAGCTGGATAATCATGATGCCTATCGCTAATAAGTGCATTCCACCTACAATTTTCATTTTATTACTAACTTTGAAGAATTGCGAAATTTATAGCTAAAACCTTGGGCCTAATGATTGGACTTCCTTGCTTATTCCCCATCCCACTAACATCTTGCCTGTAGGACATTCTAGTGCCATTTCCCCCAAAACGTAATTTCCAAATCATATGTATTTCTCTCTATCCCTCTACCCAAGCAAACAGACTTTAAAAAAGTAATATCCAGAACTCATAAAACTTTTTAGAAAGTTGCCTTTTCCTTTGAGAATATCTCCCTGCCTATCTGACCCCCTCCCTCCCCATGAATTCGCAGTGTCGTATTCTTGGGCAAAGTTAAAAATTAAACACATATTCGCATATCGAATGCTATTTATTTAAGATGGAAACCAAACTTGTTAATAACATACATTTCTTTCCTGACATAAAAGCTTCATCCACCCTTCTTTTTATTGATGGATTCTTCAAAGTCACTTTTGCCTGTAGCACAAAAAAAAGAGAAGAATTCAATGTTTGTTAATTCCCCCTGCATTGATGCTTTTCAAATCATTTCTTCGTTTTACTCCTTCCTTGGCAGCAGGCCATGAAGCTATGACATTCAGAAAAACTTAAGAATGCAAAACATGAAGGTACTTCTGTGAATTGTTTGATTGGTGGCAGGGGGGGTAGAGCAGGAGGAAAAAAACAGTTTCTGTGAAATAACACAATAAAAATAAGCTTTTTTTTTTTCAAAGATAGCTGTTTGCAATGCTCAGCATAACAGAATGTTCCCTATTGAATATGAGCCTGCATTATAATCAGCCTAAAATTCCAGAACAAGCATAGGCTATTTTTTTATATATAGTAACAAACACTGTGTTTTAAAGATAGTCTTATGCTGTGTTATATCCATTTTAATTTGCTGAATGAAAGTATAATGCAGAAACTTAGCGCAAAGGAAAAGTGTTTTTATGAGATGGAAAAGAAAAATATATGGTTTAATCAGACTCATTCTAATGATCATTTACAATGGTAAGAGTTTCATATTCAGAACAGGAATGTAGGAATAAGAAAAATGAATACGAAAGGAGATTGCTATCATCCTCTGATGCAGTGTTTTTTTAACCTTGGCCACCTGAAGATGTGTAAACTTCAACTCCCAGAATACCCCAGCCAGCATTGCTGGCTGCGGAATTCTGGGAATTGAAGTCCACACATCTTCAAGCTTCCAGCTCTAGTGTAAACCAGACAAAGTCGAGCCTGGACTTTGACATTCAGTAATGAGAAATGGTTGTAGAAAGTGAGAGAAATACAACAGCAAAGCTGCAGAATAGGCTAGACCTCTTATCACCTATTAAAGCCTTGATGGAGCTTTAATTATCTTGAACCCACAGCCATAATCTTATTGTTATGCAATAAGTAATTTTAAGGGACTAGTGACCTGTGCTTTTTCCATCTTGAATGCCAGAGAAGACTGTGACGCTTGGGTGTTTTTTCTTTTTCTTTTTGAGGTATGGTGTGTAACAGAATATTGGCAGTCTTCTTTTTTTTTTGTAAGAAATTGCTGAAGAAGAGACAGCAGAGTTAGAAATTCCTTAAGAGAGAATGAATGGAAAACAGACCGGGGGGGGGGGGGACACAAGACTTGAAATTCTTGGAAGAAAAGAGCAGCTTATTGGCCAGATCTACATTCAGGGAAAGATGATGTGCTTTCATGGATTACATAAAAAAAATTAATTGCTGTGACCTTTTTATAATAAACATTTGAACCCAGCAAATATAAATACAAAGAGAGAGAGAAAGAGACTAATTTTCCTTTTTTTAAAAAATCCAGTTTACTTATACTGAAGAACCAAAACAATTTTCAAAGATTTTAAATAGTATGTTCTTGACTGACTGCAGCACTGTCTTAGATTAGTCAAGAGGTGAGAAAGGGCTAATAGCAGATACATGACATCATCAATTCCTGATGTATTAAGCGGAATTTTCAGATGACACCAAGTTGGCAGGAATCGGCAACACTCCAGAAGATAAGCTTAAAATATAGAAGGATCTTGATAGACTTGAACACTGGGCCCTATCTAACAAAATGAAATTCAATGGTAAAAAAGTAAGGTTCTACACTTAGGCAAGAAAAACCAAATGTACAGGTATAGTATAGGGGGGGGGGTACCTGGCTCAATAGTAGTAATTCTGAGAGGGATCTTGGAGTCCTAATGGACAATCACTTAAATAAGAGCTAGCAGTGTGCTGCAGTTGCCAAAAATGCCAACACAGTCCTAGGCTGCATTAACTGAGAGAGAGACTCAAGATCACATAACATGTTAATTCCACTTTATAGCACCTTGGTAAGGCCACACTTGGAATACTGCATCCAGTTTTGATCGCCACAATATAAAAAAGATGTTCAAACTCTAGAAAGAGTACAGAGAAGACCAACAAAGATGATTAGGTGACTGGAGGCTAAAACATATGAAGAACGGTTGTTGGAATTGGATATGTCTCGTTTAATGAAAGGAAGGACCAGAGGTGACAAGACAGCAGTGTTCCAATATCTCAGGGGTTGCCACAAAGAAGAGGGAGTCAAGCTATTCTCCAAAGCACCTGAAGGCAGAACAAGAAGCAATGGATCGAAACTAACCAAAGAGAGAAGCAACCTAGAACTAAGGAGAAATTTCCTGATACAACAATTAATCACTGGAACAACCTGCCTCCAGAAGTTGTGAGCGCTTCGACCCTGGAAGTTTTTAAGAAGAGATTGAACAACCATTTATCTGAAATGGTATAGGGTTTCCTGACTGGGCAGGGGGTTGGACTAGAAGACCTCTAAGGTCCTTTCCAACACTGTTATTCTGTTATCATATGCATATGATGTATGCTGCAATTTATGCACTTGTTTCGGATGTTGGGGTGTGAGTACACACATAACAGGGTATTTCTGTCATATCATCATCACATGTGTGTCATCATTTCAACCCTGCAGTTTGCTCCAGATGCCACTGGACCATTCCAACTCTTACATTCTTTGATTTTGTCAAGGATTTCACAATTATATTCAATGGCAATCATGTTATGAAAATGTAGGCTAGGTGGAAGTGTGCTTATATATGTACAGAGACTCATGTATTTGTGTATGTATTATTATACACATGCGAACTAAGAGATTAGTGCCTAATTGAAAATTGCAGTACTTATGTATGCACACATCAGAAATAGAATCCGCAAGCCTTTAAAATACTAACCTTCTGATAATTGTGAAGCAAAGCCCAAATTGCAGATGCTCCTATTCTCTGAGCTGCAGGGCTATTACCTTCCAGACAGGCAGATAGCAATGCAACAGCTTTATCTAGGAGGAAGACAAAAGACCGCACATGTATCTATCTAAAGGCTATTATACCACAGTTCCAATTTCTCCAATGCATTCTTGTGAGTAATTTCCCACTTCCTGTGATATATATTACATTTATATAAGTCACAACAAATTTCATTTCAAGTAACTTCTATACAATAGCTTCTTCTGTTGTAGTGGTATTAAAAAAGACAGTTCACAGTGATCCTGACGGGAAGGAGAAAAGGTGATATGGAACACACAGGGGTGTGTGTATGCAGCATCAGTTGGCAGCTTTTCCAGCTTGTTTAAAAAGATGGCCAGAGGTATTCCATGGATCACCTTTCCCCCTTTATATTTAGGCTGCTGCAGATCCCTATTAAAAGTTGTAAAGAATAAGCTTAAATGTATGAAATAATGCCAAGCTTTCAAGACTTAAATTACTGGCTACCTTTTCGTGCTAATTATACTATAAATATTCTATATTGCACATATTCTACATTTACTATTACATTTATTATATATTCAGGCACTGATAAGTATTATCTGTTCTATTAAAATAAATCCTATAATTCTGCTTTCATGCAAGCTTTGTGATTGTGCCTCCAAAAATTACCTTCTATCGCACTATTATTTTGTTCAGAACATCAATTAGACTGTCCTTCAATTTAGCTATCTTTAAAAAAGATTTTGTAACTGGATAATAAAATCTTTCCTTTCTTGGCCAGCACTTTACATTTTCCTATCCGCTGTCTTTATTTATAGGTCTTTCTTTCCTCCTTCTCACCTTCAAGATATGTTCAGTGATGAAGAGGACACCTTGCTAAAAATCTTGTGTAATAGTCTACCACAGGGATGTCAAACTCAATTTCATTGAGGACCGCATCAGCATTGTGGTTGCCCTCAGGGGTCCGGGTGGGTGTGGCCAGGGTGGGCGTGGCCTACTGGGTGGGTGTGGCTAGCGTGTGTATGGCCTACTGGGTGGGCGTGGCCAGCTCTACATCGTTCGCATCAAGGGTGCCTATGGGGGCCTGGGCAGGAGTGGGACAGATCTGAGGGTGTCTGGCAGGAGGAGGGTCTCTGGGCCAGGGCCAAGGCAGTGGGGGCCGTTCCCTCACTGATTCCAGGATGGCTTTGTGGGCCACATGAAACCACTTTGCGGGCCGGATCCGTCCCCCGGGCCTTCTGTTTGACATGTCTGGTCTACCAGAATAGTTGGGCAAAGAAAATCTAGGATTCCCTGATCCTAAAACTGGATCTTATCTGAATTATGAACAAGTGTTCATAAGTATATGTGGGGTTTTCTATTGTAGCATTGTAGTTCTAAGCCTGAAATTATATAGTAAGCTCTAGCTCCACCTTTTCTCAACCCAATAACTTGGATAGTTGTCATCTCATACTGTATGTCTTAAAAGCCCTTAGTTGGGAAGAATGGCTTAAAGCCAGATAATAGGTATTTACCATTTGCCAGTATCTTGGGTTTGTTGGCTGGACTAAAGCAGATATTGTGCAGAATCAGAAGGATCATGTATGGATTGCTTCTGTGTTTATATTTGGCCATCTCTACAAGTTGATCCAAGCCACCATTCAATTTAACAATCATTTGCTGTCCATCTTCTCCAAATGATAAATTCAGTAAGAATTTTATCCAAGCAATAGCCAGCATGCTGAGGCTTTTATTTCCTCCTTTTGGCAATGATAGTGACAAAAAATTCTGTAGAAAATTATTCTAAAGTAGGACAGGAGAAAATGCATGGTTATTAAGAAATTATTTTTCACAATCCATTAACAAAACATGTTACTTCTCACCTCTGGAAATACTGAATAACCAATAAAGGAGAATATTTGTAGCTCAGGATCGAAATAAGGGGTCCTTGGTACTCTCTGAGCTTGGTTGTTTTCTTGCAGAAGTTTCATTACCCAAATTAGAGTTCAACATCAGTTTGGGTAATGAAATGTCTGCAAGAAAACAACCAAACTCGGAGAACACCAAGGACCCCTCAATATTGAATAAGACATTCAACTAGAAATTTTGTTACATTTGAATAGATTAGTTCCCTTTATTCTGAGTTATCCTTCTGACTTGTAACATGTTTTGTTCCCAATGTTGGAGATGAGGAACTTCCGGTGTTCTAGGTGTTGCTAAACTGGAACATCCAACAACCTGGCTAGTTGGTGGCAACGGATATTGGGAACTATAGTTCAGGAACATCTGAGGAGAACTAAGTCCTCATTTCTGTCTCACACTAGTCAGAACTTCAACTGAAAATCCTGGCCTATACAAAAAGGCCTTAGTCCTTTTATAACTAAGAATATTTTAACAATACTTGAAAATAGATCACTTTTTCCAAGCAATTTAAACAATGCCATTTATAAACTCTGTCTTCAATCACTTTATAGTAATCTGGAAATATAACTAGAATCAGATGGATTATTTATAAAGTTGTATACAAAGCACATTCTGTCACTTTTATTTTAATAATAACTAATACCTATGTGAAAACAAAAAAAAAGTCAGGTGTCAAAGAATCATACACAGGATGTAAAAACAATTTAAGATTTTTTTCCCCCTGCAAAATACAGTATTTTTTTTTCCTATGCACAATATAACAATTTGTCAGAGAAACATTTAAGTTTAAGAAATACTTTCCCTAAGGGGAGAGACAGCATGGAAACTCCGGTGTGCTACAAGACCTTTGAAGAGCTTGCACAAAGTCTTTAGGAAAAGGAAGTACATTTCTGGAAGATTTTTTTGGCTAGGAAAAGCTGACCACAGGCAAAAGAGCATTGGGATATATAAAAGCCATCACATATACTCGTGCTGCAAACAGACCCCGTTATAGTTTCTGCAACTGTGCATAAAATTGTTGCCTATTCCTACTACAGAAAAAACTTAACGATACACAAAATGTAGAAGTTCTACATTGCCAGATGCTTCCTGTAGATATTTAAGGCCAGCTATCTTCAGGAATAGATGTGTTCTGAGCCTGTCAGACATGTGAAATTAAACATCCCTTAATTAATTTAAAAGCCTCCAAAAGGAAACTTCCTTCAGATATAAACATGTATCTTAAGCTGCTGTCAGGAAAAGCTATGCAGACAGGCAACTGCTCCATCAAACTACAAGCAATTCACTGGCCTTTCAATATGTCCTAGCTCTTTCTACTTGGAGCTGCCAAAAGCTGAACCAAGGGATTTCTTGCACACAAGCCATTTGATCAACAACTTTTTCTGCTAGAAAATAAAAAAGCAACCCAAATATTTGTTCCATCTATCAGCTATTCCAAATGCTAGATGGATATAAATGAAATGAAATAGGTTTCCACATAATTTTATTACCCAAGGTTACAGACCAAATATAAAGCAGTTATGAGAGTGGTTGTGCAAAGTTCACTTTCTAACTGCAGGTAGGGTAGGGTAGGGTAGGGTAGGGTAAGGTAGAGGAAGGAAGGAAGGAAGGAAGGAAGGAAGGAAGGAAGGAAGGAAGGAAGGAAGGAAGGAAGGAAGGAAGGAATGAATTATCCAAAATAAAAGCACTGATAGGAAATAATTCAGTCATTTCTGAGTTAGTGATGAAAATATTAATAGTCTGCATTATTATGGAATTCTAAATCTAATTCATTATTTCTAGCAATGGTTGTCGCCTCTTACAGGAAGCTCTTACATTGCTCCTTTCAAGACTAGCAAAGAACCTTTTAATTCTCCCAGCACTGCATCTTTTCAATTTAAAGCACTTAGATGATTTTTTCTTTAAAAAACACCTTGTCATCTAATGATTTACTGCTTTACTACTTACATTGCTCATACATCTGTTAACTTGATTTTTAAATACATAGTGCCAGGCTCTCTTTCTGTCTCTCAGACACACACACACACACACACACACACACACACACACACACACACTCGCAGTGTTTTGCAGTATTCTATATTGCAAAATATAAATGTAACATCTCAATCAATCCCACACACTCAAAAGCTAGTGCAATTGTCCCCATTCCTTTTCATCAGGGTAGCTTTAACTTTTTAGACAACGTTTCTATCCAAATGGAAAAAGGTGGTGAGAAAAAACAAAGGGTGAGGATCTGCCTTCCCCAGTTGGTGTGCCCAATCTGAGGAGAAGACACAACGGCTCTGGGGCTTGATGGTGTCATCTCTTTCCATGGCCAGCCCACTTCCATCAGAGTTAGCAGCTATAACAACAAAACATTAACAACCACTATCTTGTTGGTTCCCCCATGCTCTTTCCTTCCTGATGTCATAATCATAATTATAATCGTAATCGTAAACTGGGGAAGAGAATTATCTATGGCACGATATTATTTATACCCATACAGAAACCTGTGGTTTGGGTTTTTACAAAAAGAGCAGAGCTCATGCCTTGCACTGGGAGCTTTAAAAATAAAGTGGCAAGCTGGGAACAGACACTGTCTTATTGACAAAGGCCTTTGGGAAATTTTCTGACATATGTAGGAAGTGACTTTGCCATTCAAGGAAGAATTGCTGCCTCAACACAACCAATCATTTCTGGGGAGAGCTTTAGTCCACAATTTCATTTCAGGATAACCACCCTGTCATGAAGAAAAGAAGCAAAGAACAGAGGAAATATTTCCCCTGCAAAAGGCTCTTCTGACATATGACAAATTATACTGACAATGCATACAATTTATCCCTAAAGCGTAAGTCATGTACAAACAATGCCAAGATGCTTACATTAAACATGCAGGAATGAAACTTTTGCTGTGCTAAGAAGCAGAAATATTAACTAAAAAACAGAACAGACAAGACAGTTTTTCTGTTACTCTTTTATCGGCCAGTAATCTGGCTGATAAAAACATGTATTTGGATGTGATAATATCTGCAAGCTTCTTTCACAGAAATCAGTGATGAAAAACTATACATAATAATACATACTTATATTTATATCTTTAATCAGGAACTACAAGTGAGCAAACATTGCAGTAATAATCTCTACAATTGAGAAAATTGAGTATTCAAAGGTAAGAAAGATGATTCATGAAGAATCCACAGATGCAATATCTACATATACTTACATATGAATGCATGTACACACACACATAATTGTGTTCCATGGGCTTTGTGTTTGCTTGCACTATAATTGTTTATTATAAGCCTGTCTTCCATTCACAATTTTTTGTTTGACTCAGATTATCTTAACATCTTCCCTGAGACTGAACAAAACCAAAACCACTTCCTGAATTTTATCAGTATATTCAGAACATTGAATGCTTACCTTCTGAAGGAGACCTTTACAGTCTGGAGATATAACCAGATTTGCCAGAAGATTAAAAGTCATCTGCTGAATGATGCCGTTCTCAGACAGAGTTTGGGTTGCTAACTTCATAATGTTATGCATAAGTGAGTTCCCAGCTACAGTTCTTTGGGTTGTCTGGAAAGGGCAGAAGCTGCTACTTGCCACACAAAGAGAAGCACAGCCTTTAAAAATCAAAATATTATTACAGGTAAATATGAGGGGCGGGGGGGGAGAGAACTTTTATATTAAGTGGCCTGCTTGCAGGTAAACAATCTCATTCCATGTTAAAATTACAGTTTTCAAAAACCTTCATTCCACCTTAAAATTATGATTTTAAAAAAACCTTCAAAAAACCCATATAAAAAAAGTATTTTTTCCTCAGGATTAAACTATGGAATTCTTGATGCTTTGTGAGCCTGCATATGTTTCAAGATGTTTCAACTAGGTGATATCATCAGTGCACACTCACATTTTTTTTATATAGTGTGTAATGAAATGTCTGCAAGCAAACAACCAAGCTTAAGAAAGCATCTAAGAACTCAACAAAACTAATATAAACCATTCAATATCACAGAACATACTTTGTTTTATCAACCGTTACAGGAGTACAATGTTGATTAAACAAAAGAATCTTGTTTCAAGCTTTTTCTCATATGAAATCCATTTCTTTCTCTTATATCCATGTTTACAGGAAATAAATTGTTTATGCATAGTTCAATCCCTTTCATGTGTATTCATTTCTCTCAACCTGCACTATTTTTTTGTTTGTTTTAAAAGTAATCAATTGAGAAAAATCTACAGTTATAAATCATCGGTTCCCTCATTTTAGATTCCATCATTTGCATTTTTCCAAGCAGGATATTCCTTTTGTTTTCTCACCCGCTCTCATCTCTAGCTCTTTCATCTAGCCCTATTCTATCTATAGTCATGTTGGTATTTATCATCTAAATGTACTATTAAGGGGAATGATTCATGATGATTAAAAGATGTGTAGAAATAAGCGCTTTCTTCTTTAAAACATAAAGTGATAGAACTCACTGGCATAACATGATCTATGAAGACACATCCACCAAGGGCTTGATCATTCATCTTCATAAAACAATGCCAAAACATAATACGAATAATTTTACATCATCTAATGATGGAAATCCAGACATTAGAAGCCTATTATGATGCGTTTTAAAGTAATGTGTAATATTTTGAAGAATATGGCATATATTAAGCCATGCAGTAAGACGTGTAATAATCTCTGACATCAGTTTTGGAATGACAAGAAATCAAAATATCTGGCATGAGTTCCTACTTCTTTTAAACCAGCATTTTCATACTTTAACACATTTCTGGATGTTACCAGAAAAGTTAAGTAGTGGATATTTGGAGACTTAAAGATGCATGGGAGTTGACTTTTTTTTAGTGATCAGTTTAAAAGATCCAAGCTAGAGATGAATTTAGGGGTTATAATGCTTGCCTGCTCTTTCAAGTGAAATCATTCAGGTTCAAATTCTGAGTCAAGTGATAGCAAAATATGAAAGCTTCTCTACTATTAATGACTTCTCACTGGTGTATTTTTATACAGGATAGGTATTTGCTGGTAGCTACAAGGAACTTGTAGCTACAAGTTTGTAGCTACAAGTTTGAGGGAGGAATACATTTGGTTTGCAGGCACAGATTTTAGCCATGGCTATAACCCAAAAATCTAGTAGAAGCATTTCCAAGGATTTGATGTGTGTAATGGAACTGATGGAGCTTTTTGTTGGAATATATTACACCACAGTAAAAGCCACTTTCGAATATAGTCTCAGTTTAAAGAGAGTAACTTGTGTTGTGACAAATAGTGCAATTGCTGTTGCCTGAAAACAAAAACATTCCATGGACATGTACAACCTTGGACATGCAGAAATTATTTAGATTGTCATACAGATATATAATTTAAAATAGAATATAATTTAAATTGAATTCAACTTTTATGAAATTGAGGAAATTAACACTATGTCTATAATGATGCACACATTAACCTTTTCAGTTTTTCTATGCAGAGGAATGAAGGTATTCATAAAGAGTTCCAAAGCTATTTTTAAATACAAACTCATTTGCTTTTCATTATATTTCATCATGCTTTGGATTAAATTTTGTACTCTCTTCTATTACTTTTTTTTGTCGATATACTTCCACAAAAGAACTTGCAAAATTTCCTACACAGAACACTGCTAACATGTAATTTCTATTACGAATTACTGTGAATAGTTGAACTAAGATTATTCACATTCTGTAGCTACAGAAGATTCATGAACTATCCACCCACCTTAGCCCCCGATTTATTAAAAAAAAACCCTGTACCATAATTAACTAAGGAAAATTATTTTCTTTCAAATGAAATGTTAGTGCAGTCAGATGCTGTCATCAAGTGCCTGCATCTCTCAACAAGTGTAGCCATGTAAATATTAAGAAATTTTAACATGCGAACAGTAAATAATTCTTTGTGGTACTTTATGCCAACCTTAATAGAAAAGGAATATATTTGCTAAGAGGGAAAGAATAAATGCATGGAAGAAAAAGTGAATAGTAACTCTTTCTCTCTCACATGTGCACATCTACAGTCAACTGCTTACAGAGGTAGTGAGGCATGAGTGTTCCCATTTCTGTTGGAATACAGAGTCCTCCTTTAGTGACCACAACTGGAACTGACAACTTGGTTGTTAAGCAAAGTGAAACTGCAACCGTGCTACAATCTTCCTTCAGCTTTCCTTTGCTTGACAGACCTGCCCCTAAACCTAACCCTAAATTTTCCATCATCATCATCATCATCATCATAACTGCAAATGGTCGCTGCATGAATCAGTTGCTAAATAGGATGAGCTATAATAAAATGGGGGAGGGGGACAGAACTATCATTTGTGTAACACAAGGACCTGAAATAGTGAGTTTTGAAGAACGACTAACTCTAATTACATTCCTTTCTTTCTTTTCTTTCTTTCTTTCAACTTTAATGGTCACCTGCCACATGCAGCAATGATTGAAGCGTCACTCACCAGAAGGATAGTTTGCAGTATAGACACACAGCAAATGCAATGCTACTTGCATCAAGGAATCATCCATTAGAAGCCAAGGCCACAAAGAATGCAAAATAGAAATGAGATGAGTTCCAAGGGCTGCTGCCTGTCAAATAACGAGAAGATGTTGCAATACTGAAAGAGCTTTTATAAATGTGATTGTGAAGCCAATGCAAAATCTAAGGACTCATTGACCACAGAGGGCTATTTTCCAACCTCCACATCCTCCAAAAACATGTCAACTTTGATGAACTGACAATTTTGGGAGTTGGAATCTATGCATCTGGACAGGGCCCAAGTTGGAAAGGTAAAAATAGAGCTGTAAATATTACACCTTAGGAGAAAACATTATTTCCTCTTGTGACATAAAAAGCAATTGTTTAACCTAATGCCTCACAATAAACATAGGAATCCCAATGGCATTCTAATTATTTCACGTAGTTGCACGAATAAAAGTTCAGTTATATTAAAATAAAACAAGGGACCCAACCATTGTTCACATCCTCAACCCTCTGCATATCCCTGAACAGTTATTATGACACAATCTGGAAGATAAATCACAATCTGGAAGATATATAAAATAAGTGTGTCAATTGTTTTTCTTTGCATTTCTAAATAATTCATTTCCATCACCATTGCTACCCAGATGCTAGGCATCTATAAACAGTTGGTTTAGCAGAAAGTGAAAAGAGAAGGTGGTAAGTATATTGTTCCCAATATTGGAAACATCCCTGACAAGACAGACCTTCAGCACATTTTAGCTGAGGGATTAGACATTTCCCTTGTCTCTTACTTTGCAGGATTCATTTCGAAAGAAAGAATTTCTTAGGAGCTGCATGGCAAGTTTTAATTCTCTGCTGAGGCTGTCTTCCTGGTAGAACAAAAAATTGATTTAGATCAATATACAAGCAGAATCTGGTTCATATGACACATACAGTCCTACTTGCTTCTACAGAAAAAGCTAGATTCTGTAATAGCTTTATACCATATAGTATCAACCTTGTTAACTCTCAAGACTCTTTTTTCTGTTATGTGTTCAAAATGGAGTATGGTTTATGCAAGTATGTACGTTTTGCCATCATTTTGTATAACGTGGCACTTATGGATGCTGCTGATGTTATTGTATTATTATTGTTATCCTTGGGATGGTTACATTGTTTGGTGATGGTGGGTTTTTTTTCTTTCAAGAGCGGGCATCCGAATTTCATTTTAATGTGTGCCATTGTGTAAACAGAAAAATGACAATAAAGGTTATCTTAATCTTAAACTTAATCTTAATGAATTTAACCAAGCATGGACAGTCCCAGTATCAAGAAAATAGTATTTGTCTTTCATGGGGGGGAAACCTCTTTGAAGTTTAGTGGCCATACAAAACAGAAAGAGACAATTCCATCCTGCATAAAGAAAGATAGATGCTACCCAAGATCTATTTTGGATGTTATATTCTCAACCAGAGCAAATCTACTGGTTGATAATAAAAGAATTTGCTTTCGAAAGAGCATTAAAAAGAAAGGAACTAAAGCAATACAATGAATGGAACAATATAAATACCCTCATTGTAAATGGCTCACCAGAGATCAGCTCTTTCTATTGACATAATTATACAAGTACATATTAAGATAAAGACTTTTCTAATTACACCAAATTTAAAATTAAAATATTGAATACCATCTACAAAGACTGGTTGACATAACACGATCGCATATCCATCCAACTAGGATTCATCATTTCTCTTTGAACAAAGGCTACAAAATAACTGATTAAAATGTACACAGAGGCAGATTGGGTGGAATGGTATTCTAATCATTTCACGTGGTTGCATGTACCAGTTGAGAAATGTTAATTAGCAAGTTATGTTTTAAAGGGAATCAGAAGATATTCAGTTAAAATAATAACTACTCTCACCCACTTATCTACCCCCTTTTTCAATAAGAGCCTATTTATTGACAGATATACTTTGTAATAAGCATCTTATATGTCGATTTAGACAGTCATATAATCAATATGAGAATTTTGAAAGTGAGGTGTGCAAGATTTTAATATATGCCCTTAAGATAAGTGATTTCGTCCATCCCTCTTCTTTTCCCTCTGAAGCTGGATACTTGATACTGTGTAAGATTTAGGAAAATAAAACACTATGTAAATATTTCCAGCCAGCCCTTGATTGCTGATACAATATAATATAAAGCAGGGGGAGAGGCTGCTTAACTTTTCCATGCCTGACTGCCCTCCAGGCAGATTCTGTGCTTTTTCCACTTACCGTATTTTCTGGCGTATAAGACGACTTTTTAACCCATGAAAATCTTCTCAAAAGTCAGGGGTTGTCTTAGACGCCGGGTGCTGAAACTTTAGGAACAGGGCTGGCTGGAAAACCTGGAGCGGATCTCCCATTTGGTCTGCGCAGGGAAAGCGGGACCAATTGGAGAAGAAGCTGCAGTCTGTGATTTTTTACAGGCTGGGGTCTGGGCGTCTTTCCTTCTAAAGTTGAAGAGCAGCTGCAGTCTATCCCTACTTGAAAGGCAGGTGGGGAATGCAGCAGCCAGAGCAGCTGCTTAGCTCTAAGGACACATTTGACTCAGGAACTGGGCGGGCTGGCTGGAAAACCTGGAGCGGATCTCCCATTTGGTCTGCGCAGGGAAAGCTTTAGAGTGAATTAGGAAAAGTTTAATCCACTTGCACTGTTTTATGTTTACATGTTTGATGACAAACAGCCTTATGTTTATAAGTGACAGTTTTCCTACTAAGTACCTGCATGTCATAAGCATTTGAATTAAAATTACCATATTAAAATCAAATCTGATGTTTTTTAATTTTTATTTGGTGTGCATTGGAAGAGGGGTAGTCTTATACGGGAAAATACGGTATTTTCAAGCCTACCTTAGAAGGCCACCTAGGTGAAGTAGTAGGTAAGATTATAAGCATCTTCTGTACCATCTGTTATTTCTGTTTTTCAAAGCATTTGCCCCACAATGTAACCTTTGGTACTTGATACTCAGAATCAAATGCAAGCTTGAACATGCACTCTTTTGAAAATAAAACATTTGAAATCAAGGTATCATATCTGGGTAATGCTACAAGATGAGAAGTTCCAGAGCGCAACATAATTCTTAAGGAAGCATTATTAATAATTATATGGCAACTGCAACCCTCCAGAAATAGTGAACCACAACTCCCATCATCCCAAACCACCATTTCCATCCAATGATGATGATACAAGATGCTACCCCCCAAAAAAAAATTCTAAAGAAGGAGCATACTGTTTTTCCAGAGGTGTTGGATTCCCATCATCCCCAGGCTATTAAAACCTAACTCATTTGTACAAAACAAAGATATAAAATGGATAGGAAGAACATCAGATATTCAACAATTTTTATATCAATATAGTAAAATACCCTTTTTCTTTGGATTGCTTTTCCAAGTTTCAAGGAAGCTAGATTCAGTTCTGTATAAACATGTTTCATCTGTTCCAAGCCAGTCTCTATGAGGTTGGCTATAAAGAAAAATGCATTCTATTAATTAATCTGCTCAAAAATATTGACAAAATGTGCAGTGGTCAAATGTAGACTGAGCAAATGAAACAATTTGGCCCTGATACATTAAAGATCTGATATTGTTTAAGCTGAATTATTCCTTAACAAAACTTTGAAAAATATAAATAATAAAAATTGTATTACATTCAGATTTGCTTCTCTATTTTGATTCTGAAGTATAAAATACTAGCCTGGGGATACATTAATTATTTTGAAAGAATCAAAATACTTTCTTACACTGGCACCTTTCCAGCCAGTATGATTTAATTCTAGACAAAGAAAAAAAAGGTTATGGACATTTTCTCAAATTTCTTTTTACCGTATTTTATTTTTTTATCTATTTCCAAACAGCTTGTAACAACTGGGCAAGCCTCTTGAAGACATTTTTTTCTGTAAAGTTTTGTATCTGCCAGCTTTTCCACGATGGTCTTACTCAAAATATCAAAATCATTCTATTGGCATTGCTTCCTGCAGTCATTACTCTGTATCTATAAACAGCTAATACCAGGGTATAGAAGAAGGACACGTATATCCCGGCCGATTGTTCAGGTGCATAAATCCAAAAGAAGCTGTAATATGGATCATCAGCTTCTCGTCACTAATCTCACTTAAGACACCATCAGTTGAAAACGGGTCGTAATGGTGACAATGAGAATCTGTTCAACGCACACAGCAAGAACATACCAGCCAAAACAAGAACCTGCTGTTCACTCTCAGGTTCTTAATTTCTCTGACAGTGAACATAACCAGCAAGCCATCGTCCATATCACAGGAAACAAATCCAACAATAGCTGGACATTACAAAGCTGTTACAATGGGGACATTATTTCTATATAACTACACAATTAATGACACCTGCTTTAAAATCCCCAATTATTAGGTAACATCTTACCTTCTAGGGCACATTTCTGGGCACTTCTACTAATAGCTAACAAGGGAAGCAAGGCACTTGCAGCAACCCGTTTTACCACATCTTGAAAAGAGTTTACTTCATAGGTCTGTGAAAAAAGCAGAATGGGTTATCAAAGATAAATATAAGATCCTGACATGCAGAAATTTCCACATTATGCTTTTGAAAATGTTTATTTGAATTACCTTTACTGATCGTCATCTATATTTAAATGAAACATTAGGGGTACACAAAAAATAATAGACATGTAACTCAATCAAAATAATCCAATATTGCTCTGTGAGTGAGATGGGAAGTCTCTAAATTTCGTTAAATAAACAAAAAATAAATACATGGATTGCGTTAAATTCCTATAACAGCACATGGTATAGGGCAGACATGTCAAACTCGCGATGTCACGTGATGTCACACGACGTATCGGAGCTTTTTCCCCATTGCCGGCAATGGGGTGGGTGTGGTTTTGTTGTGATGCGTCTGGCCCACGGGCCAGCAGCTTGACACCCCTGGTGTAGGGGGGGTCTACAAAAACTTGCTATGGCCGACTCACCTCAGCCAACTTCCTGTGGTGCACTCACGACAGGACAACTCCCCACAGAAAAAGTTACACTGATATCAAAGAAATAATGGAACAGAATCATTAAAGAATGGAGGACAAACGATGACAAAATGAAAACTGAATGGCAAAAATTAAAATATTTTTAAACATTATTTTTTAATTATTTAAAATAAATAAATTGAATTGTCGAATTGTCCCACAGCGAGTTGTTCCACGGCAAGTTGGCCATGAAAAATTGGCAATGGCAAGTTGGCTACAGCTATTTGTCCCAATCCGTGGTGTAGGCACTCAAGAAAGATTCACATATTTTCAAAAAAACAACAAGAAGACTGTAGCTTTTTGTCATCTTCTTCTTTTTAACAAGCAAGGGCACTTTTTTCATTATCAAAGCAAAATAAATGAGAAAGACTGGCTTCAGGATCTAGATTCACTGAAAATTGAAAACTGTTTTTAGCCAGCTTTATTATAATTCAAAAACTATTGTCTAAAATATTTTTCTTATGCAATGATACCTTGATAGACATAATAGTTTTTCTAGTTAAAATTACTGACGCTCAAGACTGTTTATATGTTATTATGGTTATTATATGGAAAAGAAAAGCAGATTCTTTTTCCTCAGTGTAATGGTCTTTCTTTATACACTGATAAAAGGACTGACTAAATACTTTTTTAGAGACGCACTCAATTATTTCCCACACTCAATTCTGAACTTTAGAAGTTATTTTGTCTTCTTTATTTTGGGTAACTGCTTCTGATTTCTGTTTTGATTTTGTTACACTATTTTTCGCCCCTGCAATGTATGTTTTAAAAAATAGCAAATGAATCCATCTGCTCCAGTAGTATTGGCATGCCCTTTCCAGGATCCTTTTTTTACATACCTAAGATTTATTACCAAATTGTTAGTGCGATAAACAACACTTTCACTGCTTCCTCAAAATTCCTTTCCAACCTCTCAGTTCTCCACATATTCTGCAACTGATTTGTTGAAATGTCATCATGAATACATTTCTAAGCACTTAAAGGGTAACATCAAATCTCAATTCTAAGACCCACATAGGATGAAATAGTGACATTTACTATAATGATATGGTGGGGAAAATTAAGCTGTATGGAGCTTTTAATTAAAAAAAAACCACCCCTACTATTCTAGCAAAAATACATTGTTGCTTAACATTTCATCTATTATTCCTGTGATTTCTTGTTTTCCCATTCATTTATTACTGTGATCCACCATCACCCCATTCCACAACTTTTTATGTACAAATTAGAATGTATGGTGCAAACCTTGGCTTTTACATTCTCATTCTTATTTTCCTTACTATGAAGTAAATCCCTAGGTTAAAATATATTTGTAATACATGATGTTGTCCCAGGCTAGCAGCTAAAATAACTATTTCCATTGTAATAATCAGTTAGAGATTTTCTAATTATCTCTTCCAGGATGGTTTTTAAAAAGGGAGGTTATGCTAGTAAAACAGAACCTGAAAAAATTATTAGCAGTTCTTACCAACAGAAAGAAAACTTAAGAAGAAAAGGCTCGAGGCCACAGCTGTTTAAGAAATGCAAGCTCTTGGGTAAGATTTACTTATCTTTTTGACCTATATTCGTCTCATCTGATATAAATTATCAATTAAAGAAGCCAGGATGCAAATACAGGCATCAGCAGATAGTATTGTTGTTGTTGTTAGTTGCGAAGTCGTGTCCGACCCATCGCAACCCTATGGACAACATTCCTCCAGGCCTTCCTGTCCTCTACCATCTTCTGGAGTCCATTTAAGCTCACGCCTACTGCTTCAGTGACTCCATCCAGCCACCTCATTCTCTGTCGTCCCCTTCTTCTCTTGCCCTCAACCTTTCCCAGCATTAGGCTCTTCTCCAGTGAGTCCTTCCTTCTCATTAGGTGGCCAAAGTATTTGAGTTTCAACTTCAGGATCTGGCCTTCTAAAGAGCAGTCAGGCTTGATCTCCTCTAGGACTGACCGGTTTGATCGCCTTGCAGTCCAAGGGACTCCCTTGCAGTCGCAGGAGTCTTCTCCAGCATTATAGTTCAAAGCCTCAATTCTTTAGCGCTCTGCCTTTCTTATGGTCCAACTTTCACAGCCATACATTGCAACTGGGAAGACCATAGCCTTGACTATATGCACTTTTGTTGGCAGGGTGATGTCTCTGCTTTTTAGTATGTTGTCTAGATTTGCCATGGCTTTCCTCGCCAGGAGCAAGTGTCTTTTAATTTCTTGGCTGCAGTCCCGTCTGCAGTGATCTTGGAGCCCAGGAAAATAAAATCTGTCACTACCTCCATTTCTTCCCCATCTATTTGCCAGGACCTGAGGGGGCCAGTTGCCATGATCTTGGTTTTCTTAATGTTTAGTTTCAACCCAACTTTTGCACTCTCCTTCTTCATCTGCAACAAGAGGCTCTTTAGTTCCTCTTCACTTTCTGCCATTAGAGTGGTATCATCTGCATATCTTAGGTTGTTAATATTTCTCCCGGCAATCTTAATTCCAACTTTTGATTCATTTAGCCCTGCCTTTCTCATGATGTGCTCTGCATATAAGTTAAACCGGCAGGGCGACAGTATACAGCCTTGCCGGACTCCTTTCCTAATTTTGAATCAATCAGTGGTTCCGTGTCCAGTGCTCACTGTTGCTTCTTCACCCGCATATAGGTTTCTCAAGAGACAAATAAAATAGTCTGGTACTGCCATCTCTTTAAGAACTTGCCACAATTTGTTGTGATCCACACAATCAAATGCTTTAGCATAGTCAATGAAGCAGAAGTAGTTGTTTTTCTGGAACTCCCTAGCTTTCTCCATGATCCAGCGTATGTTGGCAATTTGATCTCTAGTTCCTCTGCCTCTTTGAAATCCTGCCTGTACTTCTGGTAGTTGTCGATCCACATATTGCTGGAGTCTAGCTTGTAGGATTTTAAGCATAACTTTACTAGCATGTGAAATGAGTGCAATGGTGTGATAGTTTGAACATTCTTTGGCACTGCCTTTCTTTGGAATTGGAATGTAAACTGATCTTTTCCAATCCTGTGGCCATGTTGAGTTTTCCAAATTTGCTGGCAAATTGAGTGTAGCATTTTTACTGCATCGTCTTTTAAGATTTTGAATAGCTCAGCTGGAATACTGTCACCTACTGCTACTCAGGTGACCCTGAGGACAGATAAACCTCCAAGAGGCCTCAACTACTCTCTAAAAAATTGCAAATGACCAGGTGTCTGCAAGGAATATAAATCCTTCCATTCCCCACCATCCACTCAGAGCTGAAGAAGCTTCTTGGATGAGAAGTGAAATGTCTTCAAACAAAAACAAGAAAGTCCAGTTGCCTCTTGAAAAAGCACCTTTGGGACAACCATGACCTGGATGACTGAGAATCTCTATAGACAACACTCTGAGATATTTATTTATTTATTTATATTTAAATTTATATAAATGTCTTAAACAACTATGAACTGATTTTACTCCTAATTGTGCCATCCCTATCATGAATGAATGAATGAATGAATGAACCTACAAGTATACCTGTACAAGTATACAGTGAGATTGGCTGAGCCTCCCTTCGTGCTCCCCCACCACAACTCACAGTGACAACAAACCCACCATCTTGTTGCACCATGTGAGCTAATTACACAACACAGCGGCCTCGCAAGTCAATCATACATAGAGTTATTTCCCATTTAGGAGCCTTCTACCCAAGCCCATGGGTAGAAGCTGTTCTTCAGCCTGTTGGTACGGCTGGCTATATTTCTATATCTCCTACCCGATAGTAGGAGAGTAAAGAGGTACCGACCAGGGTGTAAGTCATCATCTTTTTAACAAAATGTTTCTGACAAATAAATAACCACCTCCTTAATTTGATCTCACTTATCTTGACAAAGCATTCACAGTGAAGGAAAATGTAGGTATCTCTATTTCACAAATCTACCTGAATTAGCAATTCACAGAGCTTGGTTACAGATGATTGGTTCTTCTTTTCATCAAGAAGGAAAGACACTGTTGGCTGGTAGCATGCATCCTCTTTATTGCTGAACTCTCTTTTGCCTTCTTCAGCAAAAAGAAGGGCTAAGAAATATAAGGAGGCTGTACACAAACTTGGCTGTTTGGTAGAAAGACGGACACATTCATATAGTGTATCTAAAAGGTCAAAGAGGTACAAATTTTATGATGCAGCAGTTTCATAAATATCAAATGATGTATTAGGATATGAAATGAACAAACAGAAATAAATAAAAGGTAATAGGTAACAGGATGATTATGTTGATTATACATCAAAATATGCCCTACCACCTATATTTTAGTTAAAACATCAACTTAAGTAAACTTTGAAATGCGATGGAATCTAGTAACAGCTGAAACAAATTCTCTAAAAATGGTTTAATCCAAGTCTGCATGTCTGTTTGGAGAATCATAGAGAGGAAGCGTTTCTAAATTATTTTGGGAGAGAAAACCTTTGGTTCTGACAGAAAAAAAGTTTAACCTCAACAAAGGATCCATGATAGAGACACTGAGTTACTCAAAAAAGCTATTGCTAAGGTGTCACCACTCAGATGTCTCTCAGAAGATGTCCTTGTAAATTGCAGGTGCCATCACTATATCTTCCACATGTTAGCCTTATGTTATATGTGTAAACATCAATGATTTGCATAAATTGAAAAAATCCTTAATTAGCAGGATGGTCGTCACCTATAAACCTATCTCACTGTAGGCTTCTTGTGTCCTATACTTTTTGCATGAAACAATAAATTGGGTTTCATAGCAATAATTTAAGGGTAAGAAAGATTCATTTATTTTATTTATTTTTTATTTTAATTCCATTTTATATCCCGCCCTTCTCCGAAGACTCAGGGCGGCTTACAAACTTAGCAGTAGCCTTTATTCTATGTATATGCCTGCTTATTAGGGCTTTCACACACACCCCCAAGCGGCATTATTACAAAGTCAGCTTATTGCCCCCAACAATCTGGGTCCTCATTTTACCTACCTCGGAAGGATGGAAGGCTGAGTCAACCTTGAGCCTGGTGGGATGCGAACCTGCACTAATTGCAGGCAGCTGGTGTTACTTAAGGAGGCATTAGCCAACTGCTCCACCAAGGCTCATTAAAGCAAAGGCAGGCAACCTGAAGCCTCAAGTTTGCATAAAGCCCTCTAGGCTATTTTCTTCAAGTCCCAAAGTCATCTTTGATTACTGTACAGCTGCCAGAAATTGGTGGCGTAATTTCTTGACATTTTGGGATGACTACATGAAAAAGTAGTCTCATATCCAACTTAAATCTCTCTTCCAATCCAGGAAGAATAAAGCCATGGCTCCAGTTGCTTTTCATCATTATCTCAACCATAAAGTGTTACCTGCGGCTCTTGGACATTAAAAGACCCTTCATCTCTGGTATCGTTCAATCCAAGAGACAAAACTTATGAATGATCTACCCAATCAAGAATAGAACCACAATCCAAATTCTTCCCAGATTCATCCCCGCCTGGTGTTCCTGAAGCATACCATAATCCACGGTATCAAAACTGTTCAAGGGGAGTCAAAGGCTTTACAGAACATTATTTTAAAACCAGGTATTACCTATTATAGAAGCCCAATGCTTTGCTAATGCAAGAGATACAAATGGTAGTGCACTATGACCACATTTTCTTAATAGTGTAGCTAAAAAAACAAGCAGCTCTTCCCATGTTCGATGAACTGCAGACAATAATTCAGTTCCTGCCATGTAAACATAAGGAAAAAAGGTAAGCATCTAAGTAAAAGTTCAGCTTAACCTGTTTAACTATAGCAAAAGATAAGAAACTGTCCATTCCACCTGAAGGACAAGACTTATACGCCATATGAATATTCTAAAATTAAATTATAAAGCCACAATAACATATATACAAATGAAGTTGGATACAATCTGCTGGTAATATTTGCTTTTTTATGTCTGTCTTTACATTTATTCAAATTTTTGTGTTTCACATTAACAGACTATGACCATATTCACAGATTTATAACTTTGAGACATAGTTCAAGAGATAACTTCAAAGTAACTAAACATATTACTGCATTTTAAGTTATTGATAGTAACAACGGCAAGCAACAGGCTTACCTAGGACTTAAAACCATGTTTTGTTTCCCAGAAATTAAATGGCAGTCTCGGTGCTAATCGCACTTAATTAACACAAAGCAAGAAGCACTAGCAAAAATAATGTTTTAATCAAGGGTGAGCAGGTAGAAATGTTTCCGTTCCTATTTGGAAATATTGAATCTTCAACAAGTATCACCGAGTTATGGTGATACTTTGCTTTGCTTTGCTTTCCGGACTGTAGAAAACAAAACGCTGACATCAACTCATACAACTTTTATACAAATTTTTCAGATGTCTGCTCCTTACTAGTATACTTACCTATGCTGTCCTTGGAACCAAAGGAAAGAATCACAAAGAATTTTTCCAAAAGAGGTTTCAATAACTCATCTTGAAGCACAAGATGAGTGTCCACCAACAAACATGACTTCAACAGTTGAGAAAATGATGAAACAAATTCTAGTAGAAATAAAATCTGCTTAAAAAAACACAAAATTATTAGATTCTGATATTTGGACATTTTTTACTATTTATTTTTTTAAAAAAAATCTTATTATTTTTACACATAAGTAAAGGCAGCGGACATATCCAACATTACTTCCTATTTCTATTTCCTCCACAACAACAACCCTACAAGGTGAATTGGACTGAGAGTGACTGGTCCAAAGTGGGACTCAGGCACCTGGTTTCTAGCTTGATGCTTGATTCATCCAAACATTTGTTTCTAAAATAATCCTTAGACTAGAGCACTATAGAGCTGGCATCCTACCTTTAAAAAGTACAGTTGCAAGAAAAAGTATGTGAACCCTTTGGGATTATGTGGTTTTTTGCATGAATTGGCCATAAAATGCGCTCTAAACGTCATGTAAGTCACAACAATAGAAAAACACAGTCTGCTTAAAATAATACTACACAAACATTAGCTGTTGTCATGTTTTAATTGAAGATAAGATGGAAACATTCACAGTGCAGGGTGGAAAAAGTATGTGAACCTTTGGACTTAATAACTGGTTGACTCTCCTTTGGCAGCAATAACCTCAACCAAATGTTTCCTGTAGTTGCAGATCAGACCTGCACAACGATCTGGAGTAATTTTGGACCACTCCTCTGCACAAAACTGTTTCAGTGTAGCAATATTCTTGGGATGTCTGGTGTGAATCGCTCTCTTAAGGTCATGCCACAGCATTTCAATCGGGTTGAGGTCAGGACTCTGACTGGGCCACTCCAGAAGGCGTATTCTGTTCTGTTGAAGCCATTGTTTTGTTGAATTATTGTATGCTTTGGGTCATTGTCCTGTTGCATCAACCATCCTCTGCAGAGCTTCAGTTTGCAGACAGATGGTCGTACGTTTTCCTACAAAATGTCCTGATAAACTCTGGAATTCATTTTCCCATCAATGACAACAATCCATCCAGGCCCTGAGGCAGCAAAGCAGCCCCAAACCATGATGCTCCCTCCGTCATGTTTTACAGTGGGGATGAGGTTTTGATGTTGGTGTGCTGTGCCTTTTTTCTCCACACATAGTATTGTGTGTTTTTCCCAAAAACCTCAATTTTGGTTTCATCTGTCCACGTTTGAAGTTTGCAAAAGAGCACCTGGATGTTCCACAGCACTACTGGCAAAATATACTGTCTACGACCATCTGTCTGCCAACTGAAGCTCTGCAGAGGATGGGTGATGCAACAGGACAATGACCCAAAGCATACAAGTAATTCAACAAAACAATGGCTTCAACAGAACAGAATACGCCTTCTGGAGTGGCCCAGTCAGAGTCCTGACCTCAACCCGATTGAAATGCTGTGGCATGACCTTAAGAGAGAGATTCACACCAGACATCCCAAGAATATTGCTACACTGAAACAGTTATGTGCAGAGGAGTGGTCCAAAATTACTCCAGATCGTTGTGCAGGTCTGATCTGCAACTACAGGAAACGTTTGGTTGAGGTTATTGCTGCCAAAGGAGGGTCAACCAGTTATTAAGTCCAAAGGTTCACATACTTTTTCCACCCTGCACTGTGAATGTTTCCATCTTATCTTCAATTAAAACATGACAACAGCTAATGTTTGTGTAGTATTATTTTAAGCAGACTGTGTTTTTCTATTGTTGTGACTTACATGACGTTTAGAGCGCATTTTATGGCCAATTCATGCAAAAAAACCACATAATCCCAAAGGGTTCACATACTTTTTCTTGCAACTGTAGGCCTCTGATCCAGAATATATTTGGAATTAAAATCTGCTCATGTACTAATAAAAATAACTTTCACCCAGTCCCATCACAAGACTTTGATAATGTACATAACATCAGCATGTAAACCTTGACACAAAAACATTTTTTCCTATTAACTTTCTGTCTCTCTTTTATCTATACACACAGATACGTATTTGTGTATGTGTGTTACTGAACTTCATTGCTGGGCACTCACATTAAAGGTCCTCTAAAAAAGAAAGTTTGGAAAGTTTTGCAGTGTTTTGAATTGAAGTTAACTAGAAATACTGTTAAACTAACAAACAGAAAATAGCATTAGAGGCTGGCATTACTACTGTACCTCATTAAAGTGTTTGCTTGTTTAGTAAAGAATTATGTAAATTGAAAATATTAACATGAATAAAATTTGCATAATTGTCATTAGTCACTGAGAACAAAAAGATACAATTCTTCTATTTTTCAAATAGAAAATCCCTTCCGTGTAGAAAGCCGTAGCATTTTTTTCATATCATATATTTTAAAACTGCATAGAAATCAACTATTAAAGGTGATTCTCTAATTCTGGTCCTAATTGCTTGGTGCAGACCAAGTCTTTATACTAGACATCTAAAATATAATTAACTTCTTGTATTATCCCTCCCTCTTTTTCATTCTACAATTAACAAATCAGAAAATCCAAACACAGCATACAATGCAAACACCTCATAGATAGATCAAGATGTATACCCAAAGCAACCAATATCTTCAAACCGGCTATGAATAAGGATGCATATGCACAAAGAATCACGGCCATCTGATGCAAACAGGCAACTCTCCTTGCTTTCTTAGGAGACACAGTGATAAATTTATGACTAGAACATCTGCAAGCTTCTTGACCCATTCTTCACTCCCCCCCTTCCCCCCCCCCACTTCCATTCAGTCATGTCTGATTCTTGGAAGCTGCTGAACAAGTGCCTGCAGTTGTCTTGGCAAGGGTTTCGGAAGTAGTTCGCCACTTCCTTCTTTCTAGGGTGAGAGAAAGTGGCTGGTCCAAAGTAGCCCAGCTGGCTTTGTGTCCAAGGCGGAATTAGAACACATAGCTTTTAGCTTGATGCCTTAATCACTACACCAAACTGGCTCTCTAATTCTGGCCCTAATGACTCCAATTAATCACACCTGACAGTCAAGAGAAAAATACAAGCAAGATATATTAGAATGGGCAACATGGCAACCATACATTACTCAACACTAATCTGCACACAAAGGGGTATTAATTAAAGAAAAAAGCAGAATAAATTATTTAATATATTTCATATGCTCAAGACAATATATAGCAGCAGAAAGTTAAAAGGGCGAAAATCTGTAGGATTTCAGGATTGTGAAATGGCTTTACGATTTTAAATGATTCTTTATACCTTGCCTTATAGTGCTTGTGAAATCGTGTGATGCTGCCCGAAAAAGTTATCAGACATTGGTCTGCTTGCCTGGGAGGGGTACTTGAATGCAGATATTCTGCTTCACTTGTTCAGCAACTGAGAAAGTGGAAGAGGGAGGAATGATCTGATTGCCATGGAAATTGGAATATTTTCCACCTGTTTCCTGATGCCGGCCCTCATGAGAATAAAGCTGTACCACTTGTAAAGACCATTAAAAACAGAGGGTTTGGCATCGGGGGTGGGCGGGAGGGAGGGGGGAATGGAATAAATTATTTCAGTATTTTTATGGTGTAACTGTTGCTTACATGTCATGTATCCAAAGTTTTGCAACTGGGCACCCTTTGAACCAGATTTAATAGAGACCTAGGGGAAAGGATACATCTTCTTTCTAAAAAGAAAAAAACACTAAAGCTCATTGAGCTTATTATTGATCTTGCTCACACTTTATCTTCCTTTCCATTCACAAGAAGATTCACATGGGGAAGTGAGATCAAAGAAGCTTTGATGTCACTTCTCTGTATTCAGTTGCACAACGTAATTCAGTTACCTGAGTTTTACAACTACACAGCAATCAACTGAGGCACTGCAGGTCTTGAATAATTGATGGACCGAGTTGTTACGGCACACAGATCCCTAAGCACACAAGCACTTTCTCTCCTGCATTTTGGTATTCAACCCCTCCCCCCTCCCAATTCCTCAGTTCTCAGTTACAGCAAGAAAACATGAATTCTAAGGTGAAATTATTTTTGCCTCCTTAGTAGCTGTAGCATCTTAGGGAATTTTAATGTAAGTTTAGTAAGTAATAATCCTAATAAAAATTAACCACTTATTGTTTTAAACCTCTATCTTGCATAAAACAGATGTAACACCTGAACATACTATTTTAAAATGCCAATTTGTTCTGCAAGATTACAAGTAATAAGAAGCTGTTGCTTATATTGGTTAAATGACAGCAGCTTCCAATGTCAACAATTTTATTTATTCAAGGGAGTTTTACGCCACTCAAGTCAAATTCTATCCCTGACTGGTTTATAGGAAGCAGGAAACCAGCATACTGAAGTATCTTATAGTTCAGATAAATAACCTGATGGAATGCCTTTGGGCTAGAAATCAAGAAAGACAAGATTTCATCAAAGTGGAGGTGATCCATCTCTTGCACCTTGCTGCTTGCCACTGTCTACTTCACCTTTAATTCTAAAATATCCTGTTGGTGAACGCGAAGGAAAGAACACTCTGAACAAATATTTCTGAGAAAGGACATTGGTTTTCTGAATTGACACTGAGCTTAATTGTGGTGGAGATCAGTGTTATAAAATATAGATCTGACTGGGAATTGGGCTAAAGGGAAGGGGAAAAGAGGGAATGTTTGGTTTAGAGCAGTGGAGAATTTGGGGAGTTGCAGTCCACACATCATAAAGTTCCCCAGTTTGAAAAAGATTGGTTTAGAGGAAATGCATATTTATAGGAAAGGGACAAAAGTGTTGTTAACAACAAGTTCTTTTTACTAATCTATACTGTGCCACAGATATGAAAAAATACAGTAGTCCCTATCCACAGAGCCAAAATTGAATGGATATTACAGAAAGGGCAAGGAAAAGAAAGGGCAAGGAAAACAGGCACTTGACCAAACAGTATTTTTATATCTAATAGATGGATCAGACTATTTTTTTTTGTATGTGTGGAATTTTTTTCCCCAGGAGGCAAAATCACAGAGCTCAATATTCTTATGTTCTGGACTCTGCCACTAAAATTAACAGCTAAGGCAGTTTGATAACTCTGGAACAGATATATGACCAACAGCATTTTTAATAATAAAGGAAAACTGGTTAAAGTTGTCCAAAGCCACCTTGTCTGGATTGCGGTGAAACAGAAGTATGCTGAAGGGGCAGGTTAAAGGAAGAAGCATTTCTTCCTTTGAAGAAAAGTTTTTCTCATTACTCTTTAATTATTTGTAAGAGTCTTTCCACATTCAAGGTACAGCAAGCAGTTAAAACTTTATTACTCTAATAGGTTATATTCTATAGCCTATATTCTCATCAACTGAAGAGAACCATAACTCTCCCTTAGGACACATTATGTTCAACATTCACAATAAACACCAATCAAGTCTGGGTAACCTGACATCTTTATGAAAATGAACAATAGAGTGCCAATTAATTAAATCCACTTCAAAAACAGAGGCTAAACCTTTAGGCAAATTAAGCCGTTCACTAGAAAGGAACAGGAAACCAAGCACTCACAACTAACCTGCATTTTGGAATATTCCTCATGAGCTGGCCAAGGCAGAGGAGCTTTCATTTCAAAGATGTATCTCTCCAGCAAGCCAGAATTTACAAGACTAACAAAAACAAAGACATATATGTTAAGAGAAATAAATATGAACTCCAGCACAAATCATTACAAATGGTCTTGATTACTCACACCGTGGCTTGCATTAATAGAGGCAAGTTGTTGTTTAGTATGAACACGAGTGCACCTTCCTTCTTTTCCACTATAAAGGGGAAATCGCCAGTATACATTTATTTAGAAACCAACAGGATTTCACCCCGGTCAATAAAAGGGTACGTATAACAAGGGCAATAAAATATAGAAGCTACAAAAAGGAAATAATAATAAAACCAGACAGCAGCATAAGCAATTAAAATTATATGATGTTGTTTTTCTCTAGCTCCCTAAAAAGCAAATAAAACAAACAATAGTCTTATTTTGTTGTGGAAGAAGCTCCACATCCTGGTTGCTGCTATATACAGATGCTCTATGAACCCATCAAGTTTCCCTTTGCTAGAACGCGGGACCCATAACATGCAGTCAGATGAGACTCAGAAGAAAGCTGGCAACCTCTCGGATGCACTGCCTTAGATGTTGGGATCTGCAGGTAAGAACCAACACTAGATATGAGCTGGCTTTGCATATAAACTGAGTGCAGGAGCCCTGAGATTCATGCTTTATTGCCTATAAAATGCATATATAAAAAAACAACCTGGATACTACAATTGTATTTTTTTTTAAATTTTCCAAAGACGTGGCCATTTGATATAGTTAGCTAGATTCAGAAGGACAAAGGTATGGAATTCTGTGACCAGATTAATTTCTTCATGGAGAACATATAACTGGTACCATTGGACAGCAAGGAACAGCGTTAATCTTAAACAACTAAACGCTGCGTACATCATCCGTCAAAGGAAGGGCTACCAGATTCATAATAAGTTTTAATTCCCTTTTTAGGGATATCGCCCTACTGGTTTGTCTATTTGAACTCAGTGCCTGTTTATATACAACCAGTCAAGTAACATCCAATCCAGTTTCTATGCCTTCTTAGAAAACATGGGAGTGCTATTATGCTATTATTTTGCTGGGATAACTAGGCATTCCTTTTGTCTAGGACGTGAGCAATAGTATCAAGGCATTGCTTTTAGGAAATGCTAAAAAAAAATAGGGTCTTTACCTGCTAGGTTAAAATAATTAAAAGCAAGTGGAGGGAGAGTTGTGCCTAATGGAAAAATTAATATAGAGGGCTGATATTGTAGGACAGTGATGGCGAACCTTT
The DNA here is from genome assembly GCF_947247035.1 of Vipera ursinii. Lineage (NCBI taxonomy): Eukaryota > Metazoa > Chordata > Lepidosauria > Squamata > Viperidae > Vipera > Vipera ursinii. The sequence continues at coordinate 157,256,906 of NC_139516.1, read as the reverse complement.
TAGAGACCGAGTGCCCAAATTGCAACCCAAAACCCACTTATTTATCACAAAGTGCCAGGGCTGCATCAGCATTGTGGTGCCCTCGGGGGGGGGAGAAGGATGGGAGGTGCCTGAGTGTCGCCTCCGGCACGCAAAACCTGGGGGTGCAAAAATGGGCCACCGTGTGCAACGTGTAAAAACGGCCGCTGCTGCACCGTGGGGTGCAGATACAAGGCGCTGCACCATGCAAAAATGAGGCACGGCTAATGAGTATCATGCAGGCACTAGCCCCGCCCCATTTGCACTGTGTGCATGCTTGTGGCCCCATGCGCGCATCCACACATGTAGAATGCTTCCTCCTTCCTTTTCTTCCAGTCCATCAATCGACAATGGTTGGTGACCTCTGCTCTACCACCTCTACTCGAGCTTGCTAGTCGGCCACTTTGCCTCCTTTGTGCTGGGCGGGGCTCCTGCTCCGGGCGGCAGTGGCAGCCTGATGGACCTGCTGCTGGTGGCAGTGGCGTGCGTGCGTGCCAACAGAGAGGGCTCTGAGTGCCGCCTCTGGCACGCGTGCCATAGGTTCGCCACCATTGTTGTTGGACTTGAAAAAACCAAAACCACAGAAATATGCAGGGAAAAGAATGAAAGAACATTCCTCCAGCAGCTGCCCAACAATCTAGGCTCTACTTAAAGTTTGGGAGTCCATCTAAATATTCTACTATATTTGACATTGGACCATCTATAAGGTTAGGATTAGGGTAGTTAAGAGTTTTTATTTAAGTTAGGACAGAAAGTCTTATTCTTTAGTCCTCATTAGGGGATACTATTCTAAAGTCTCAAACCAAGACTATTGACAGTGAAAGAGAAGTAAAGGATTCATGTTTAAACTGTAAGTAGTTCATTTTTAGTTTTATGTTATGTGCAGTTAGGCTGCTGAAATTAACAGTGGGAAGTAGCCTCTTTGGGCACAAACTATAAACTCTTATAGATAAAGTCTGCTTAACAAAAATAGCAAAACTACTTGGATCAAGATACCTAGTCATCTTATGACTCTATGGTTGACAAAGCTAAATTTAGGACTTCCAAATTCATACTTTTAACAAAAGTAATTTTAACATCAACAGCTATTTTCTTTTATGAATGTTAATGTATTTTATTTTATTTAATCTTATAGCCATTGGATAATAAAGTAAAAGTATATCTCAAGTAGATTTAATATACAGATTATTTCACTATGCACTTTTAACATTTGCCTCAGCATAGAAGTTTAGAAAATATAGTACACTATTTAGGGATGATGCAAATTTAATGCATAAGATTGAGTCAGAAGATTATGTTTTTACTTTTTGTATACAGGTCTTAAGAAGTCAGAAAACAGCTGAAACTTATGTGCTTTTAATTAATCTCAACTAAAACAATAGTTACTTTTTATGTTGACCATCTCCTAATTCAATAAGTATGGAATTGTTAAAAATTGTCAAACCACATTCCATATAGATCAGGGATGTCAAACTGCTGACCCATAAGCCGGACGCGTCATGAAGAAACCACGCCCACCCCATTGCCAGCAATGGCGAAAAAGCTCCGATATGTTGCATGACATCATGTGACGTCGCGGGTTTGACATGTCTGATATAGACAATAAATCTCAACCCTCCAAAGTATCAGTTTTGCAAAAGCTTCACTGACTCATCATGGCTTAGAAGAGTCATTATTGCAAGCAAGCAAAAAATCATATAGAGAAAGCTGTTCAGGCAGCATGTAAGTTTAATAAATAATATTTATTTGTTTAACACAAAAATATATCTATCCCAAAAATCAAATCTCTCTCTCTCATTCTCTCTCTTTCTTTTAAATCCTTAACTTTTTCCTCCTAGCCTATCCAGTTAATAGATTTTGTTTTTTTCCCCAGACCTGAGATTAAGAGGCCTCCAATGTGTACACAACAGTTCTTTCTGGCCTAAACACCACTGGTCCCAACCTCATCAATTTCAGGCCTTCGAGATGTTCCAGATTTGCTCCATTTTCAAGAAGAAAGGGATTCTTCTAGTTTGTTACTTCTGAATTCTCAGAACACTCAACAGTTTATCAATATATGTAACAAAGCTTGGGATATCATTTGTCGCAGTCTATTTGCAAGCTCTCTAGTTATTGATCTCTTACCTACTGAGAACAGTTAGTATGTGTGCTCTTTGAAGAGCAATTGTAGTCTCTTTTGGAGTAACAACAAGCAGGTTGTCCAACACACCACACACAGCTGATAGGAGAGGAGGTGTGACTACCATACACTGATTAGGTCTAATGACAGTCTCCGGGGAAACATGTGGGCTTGAAGATGCTGTTGTGGTTGTGTCACTCTGACCTAGAACACAACATTCAAAAGAAAAGAAGCTACATGAAATGTGGATTCACATGAAACTGAGATGTATTCCTCACCCTGACATGAACAACAGAGAATCAATCAATTCTATTAGCTACATGAAGTTTCAAAACAACTATTGTGCCAAATGTTCCCATAAAAACCCAACTTGCCAGTTGCTGTTTCTTAAACTGAACATTCCTCTGTAAGGATAAATAGAACAATATGCAACAGTCCAGTAAGACTCATAGGACTAGGACAATACAGGCCCAAAGAGATTTTTATCGGTTTGGAACATTTTTAATTGTAAAACACATTGTATTTCAAACCAGAGCTGCTGATATCTGAAAGGTGTGCAGAGCTAATCTTTCAGCTTTTCCACCCTATGCCTTGATGACCTGTGAGTTTCAAAAATAAACTACCAGGTGATGGTCTACTGTTTGGACAATCCATTCCAAAATTTTTAGCATGCACTGTGTACATAGCATGACGAAGAAATGAAGTTGTTTAATATAGTTCTCAAGTGTATCCAACCTTGAGTTATGAGTCGGTTCAATGATGCATCGTGAATAAGACTAACAGCTGGCGAAGAGGGTGCTTCTACTCCCATAGCACATCCTGGTGATGGTGATATTGAAATTATCTAAGAAGAACCAAGATGATAACTTTATTTAACATGCATTTTTATTTATTCTTTAGCTGAGGTACCCCATCTTTTCGCCCAAATGGTGCTCACAGTGCCTAGCAGCAATAAAAAAATAGTAAAACTGGGACTATAATAAAATAAATTCAGACTACAGTAATGGAATTCAAAGCACGGAGTAAACAAAGCAAGAAAATTGCAGGGGATTCAGTTAAGTAAATCATCTCAGAAAATTTTCTGTAGCTATTGAGACGAAATCCTGCCATCCCCTTCTCCATTCCCACCTCCCTGTTCCCACCAAATATACTTGGCATGCTAAGGAGGCAAAGGGGAAGGTATTTTCTGAAGACCATTCCAGAAAATATGGTGCTTCAAATATTGTGTGGAGTGTGTGTGTTGTATGTGTGTGTGTGTGTTGTATGAACACACGTCCCTTTGGGTCAGGTTGATTCCTAGTGAATGCCCTGCAGTTCTCTTGGCAAGATTTTTAGAAGTGATTTGCTACTGCTTCCTAGGTCTGAAAAAGACTTACCTTAGTTCATCTAGTTGACTTCATGCATAAGCCAAGACTAGAATTAATGGTCTCCTACCCGGTACTACTTTAAGCACTATGTCAAACTGTCTCTTCCTAATAGTCTATAAGGCTCTATATGTCATAATCACCATACTGAACTGTGTTTAGAAACAGATGACGACTATACATGAAACATGGTGTCGGACCATGTAATCTTAGTATAATTGACCTATAAAAACCTCATCTAACACATGGGACATTGAGACTCATCCAGAGGTATAATGGAGGCCAAACTCAATCAGTTCTATTGATATGTAAACTGGGTGTTTGTCATAGAACTAGGGATAAGGATTTGTAATAAGACTTCTAATTTAAGCATGACTGTATTTCTAGAGCCTTACAGAGTGGATGGGAATTCCTTTATAATACAAAGCAACCCAAATGCCCCCTCCTCTTTGCTAAGTGTGCAACAAGGAACAAGAGAGTCATTTAAGGCACTCTCGATTTAATTAATAACTTGTGCCCATTAAGCACTATGCCATTTAAAGCATTTCCTTTCCCATTTTGTTACACATGGGAAATAAGATGTTTTCATTTCTATTATCTGAGCAGCCTATGGAGGGCCCAGAAGCATACTATAAATAACAAAAAGTTGCTACAGTTTTTGCTTTGCTTTTCAGCACATCAACTTCTCAGTGATGATGACAATGATGAAATTAAAGAATCCAGCACACAGCTAGTCAAACACAAAGATGTGTGTGCACCCTGGTGGCCATAGCATAGGCACATTACTGTTTCAGAGAACATGGTAAGGCTCCAACCTACCCCTTAGGAAAGCTCGCAAGAATACCAAATAATTAACATTAATCGAAAAAGGTTAAAAGCTACAGGCAAGGAATTTTCATCAACCTCTGTGATTCAAGAACACTCACTAGCTAGTGTGGGAGTTAGTTCTCACATGGTTGGTGAAAAAATAGTACGATAGCAAATCTAGTCATTGGAAAAAGAGAGGGCAGGTGGAAAGCAGTCCGCTCAGGAGAGGGGCCTTATTTTTCAATTCCAAGGCCCAGGAGCAAAGTAAAGTACAAGACAGTTTGAATATTGATTCTGTATTAATGGCTTTTTCTTGAAAGAAATGAAATGGGAATAAACTAATTGTCACTGGTCACCTTAAGACTACAGACTTTATAGTTAATATAAAATAATTACCTACATGAGTCAATTTTCTTGGGAGAGGGGAAAAAACTTGGTTTACCCTACTCTAAGTAGCTAATGCTAATTTGCCTAATGTCAGATACAGAAACCATTCTAGAAATTAATAGAAATAGTTTGCATACAAGAAAATTTTGTGGTGTGCAGTAGCATTGTTTTAGACAGAACTCCATTTTTGGAAGTAAAAGTATTTTTTTAACTTTTCCTAAACTTTTCCTAACTTTTAATAAAAATTACTGGATGCCTTCCACCCTGAAAACATCAACAAGTTTTTTTTAACATTTCTTGCTGAAAGGTGAAAGGTTCTGAAGGTGAGCAAAAGAGGAATTAAAAAAATATATTAAAGTGTATTAAGAAATTCAAGAAAAAACACAACTAGTATAATGGAATTCTAGTTCTCCAGACTATCCCATTTCACTGTATGTTCAGCTCACCCAAGTATCAGTAGTTGACTGAGAACGTGGAGATTGGTTCCCACCATCCTGGACTCTCCAAGCAGAAAGAGAATCTTCAAAGTCTGGAAAGGGGAGACAGAGGGAATCCATGCTTATAAAAGTTTACTCTTGCCACCAATAAATTTTTAAGCCTGTTGAAGCATTTCATGTCATTTCAAGATGAGCCATGCCTCTTCCATAATTTCAAAAGCAAGAGTGAATCTGGGCATAGGTTTACCCTTCTCTGTAGATCAGGATGGGTAACTATGGCCCTTTTATGACTTGTGGACTTCAACTCCCAGAATTCCTGAGACAGCATGGCTGGCACAGGAATTCTTTGGAGTTGAAGTCCACAAGTCATAAAGGGGCCATAGTTGCCCACTTCTGCTGTAGATAGTGAGCTGTGGTATCCAAGATATTCAATAATAACTTGGTTATCCATAAGCCTCATCCAGGAAACCATAGTTTGTGGTTTGGCTAATAACACCAAGAAAACATAATTGACCTAACTAGACCTCCTTACCTAATTATTTTTAACCTTTAAATAGCCTCTTTCATTGTCCAGTAAGCAAAAGTCAACAGTGGGTGAAATGCTTACAAAGGTTTTCTTTATAAATATAGAAATGTTTTCAAAAAAAATTCAATATTTTGCATATTTTGCATCTTCAGTTGTGAAGCTGAAGTGTGGGACATGGTAATTAATCTTCACTAATAAGCATTTTGTGTAATAAAACTGATGACAAACTATTGTGTATAATCTTACGCCCTGAGATATTGATTTACCCCACAGTGAATAGACTTAAGGTGAAGGTACACTTGATTTAGCAGGATGGAGAAGGGGGAGCAGGGGGAATGCTGATTGCAAAGAACACAGCCACAACAAGTTCCCTATCATTTTATACGAGAGACAGCAATAAGCCACCAACTGTTTACTTCATGTATCCAGCCTAATTGTCTGCCAAACAAATCTCCATGATACACTGAGAATTGATAGTTTCCACTACGTTCCCTTCAAAGAATACATATGAAGTGGCCCTTGCGCTCTATGGAATGCTGCCAACAATTCTCATGAAATGAAAAAGTATTTCATAATCGCAGTATGGAATTTCTCACAGGACATCATTAACACAGTCACAAGGAACAGAGAAATAAACTCCAGGCTTGTACTGTACCTTGCCTTTTTCTAAAGCCTCTTCCTTTCTTTACATTACAGATGTATTCTCCTTAATGTTTTAATTAATATACACATTTTAGAAATTCCACACAGTCAATTATTCTTTTTCATGATGAGAAAGAATAACCTTGACTAAAAAAAACCCCTTCCTTTTCTATCTCCAAATACAGGCACAGTTTTTAATCTAACTGTACCCCAAACACTGAACCAGATTAAGGAGTAAAGTTTTGTTTACTTTAGAAATGCACAAGTATTGTAAGGTTACATATTCCCAGAGGATAATAGTTTAGATTGTCACATAATTAAAACTGCGATCTTAAGAAAAAATTATTGAGGACATGGGGAAGAGCAGTGAGATTCACACTACGTGAATTCTTGGAAGTATCACTTACCATTCATGCTGTTCTTTGTTGATACCAGTTGATCTCCCAAGCAAAAATCCACATCAAAGGTATACCGACCCAGGTAACATATCTTCGCCATCTCATTCAAATGCTCATAGAAGTGGCAATGATAGAGCAAGGCCTGCAGAGCAGGTTTTCCAGACAGAGATAAACCAGTTGCTTCATCGTGTACACAAGGCCCCTAGAAGGAAGGAAGGAAGGAAGGAAGGAAGGAAGGAAGGAAGGAAGGAAGGAAGGAAGGAAGGAAGGAAGGAAGGAAGGAAGGAAGGAAGGAAGGAAGGAAGGAAGGAAGGAAGGAAGATGTGAAAATGTTGTTTTCCTTACATTATAGCTTCTTATCCTGTGACTCAAAGGTAGAGTACCACAAATGAAATTTCCTCCTCCTCCCCTTCTTTTCTTTCAGTTTTGCAGATTTTGTTTACAGGTGGTCCTCACTTAGTGACTACAACTGGGATTAGCAACTCTGTTACTAAACAACACAGATACTAAGCAAAACTACCTCTGACTTACATCACTTCCCATTTGATCATTACATGAGACACTATAGGTCATCAAACAAAACATCACATGAACATGACTTGTGGTTTTACTGCTGGTTTCTCGATTGACTTGGTCAGAGGCCAGTTGTGAAAAATGCAAATGGAAATTATGTGGTTGTGGGAGACTGTGACAGTTATAAATGTGAGGACTGGTTGTAAAGTTACCTTTTCAGTGCCATTGTAACTTTGAATGGTAGCTGAATAGCTGCAAATGGTTGTTAAGCAAAATCTACCTGTACTTTGTAACTATACTTCTTAAGTAGAAAACTGTTTCTCTGATTGTTAATAATCTGGTGTCAAATTAGGCAACTCTCACATTTTTCTTCTCACAGCAAATGTGGGCAAGAATCTCTCAATTGTAAATCCATGAAAATGCAGGTAAACTGCAATTTATAGCTTATTGGAGATGGGGAATCTCCTCATGGGTCTTCACTTTTTTTGAAAACTAACTTCCAAGATCTTAATTGTGGTACAATTGTAATTGCAGAATTCAAACAAACTTCAACATCTGTTATAATCTGGAGGATTTAACTAATAATTTAAACACTATTTTTTTGTTCTCCTTACCTTGTTCTTCCCTGCACTCTTTTATTTTTCTTCACATAATGTCTATAACTTAATTTTAACAGGTATACTAGGCACTCATGAAAACCATTGAATGAAATATGGTTGACAGCCAGTTTGGTCCTATAGTTAAGACATCAAGATGGAAACCGGGAGACCCTGAGCTGTAGTTTGCCTTAGACACAAAGCCAACTGGATGACCCTAGGACAGTCACTCTCTCTCTGTCCTCGGAAGGAGACAACAGCAAACCACTTCTGAAAAACCTTGCAAGAAAACCGCAGGGGCTAGTCAAGGACTGGTGAAATCAATGGCCACAACTGATTATTAAAACTTTTCAGGATGTTGAAAACAAGAATTTATAAACACATATTTCTGGAAGTCCTTCATTTTCCCCTCCCAATCTTTACTAATAAAAATATCTGTCACTACATTTTGTTTCAAGTGAGCCTCAAGGGGAAAAAAAGTCTAATTATCTGGGTATGTATGTTTTAACCCTACCACAGAAAATGGGAATTCAAGTGCAGAATATCCAAGCAAGATGTACTGACCAAGTCAAGCATGACAGCTTTGCAGATGCTAAAAATGATCACATTGAATCATTTTTTTTTAAATACTTGGCTCAACTGAGTCCAATTTTAGATTTTTATGCCTAGTAGTTTACAGCCTCAGAGGTATATTAATAACACTGGAGTCATAATCATGTGTGTGAAATGATACCAAGCACCTTGAAACTATATAACATTTGTGATCCACTGAACTGGAACTAAGTGTGGTGATTACTGACTTCAAAAATATTGTTTGTAAGAGAAGAAAATACTAACCCAGCAAATAATCACTCTTGTATTTTAATTGCTCTGACAGTAACACTATGTATTTAATCTTGTGCACTACTCAGTCTGTTCTTCTTTGTAATATTTTCTTTTTGCAATATTCACCACACAGATACTGTTCTTTCAAGTGCTTACAACATTAAAATAAGATATATAATTTAAATAATCACTGCATTCAAACTTTAGGCCCTGGATTACTTGCATGCAACATGTGTCCTGTCCTGCCCAAACCACCATCTTTTCTCCCACTGTGGGCTCCTTGCATGATTCAGAGAATCTCTGAAATGGGGACGCTCATTTCGTGATTAAGAAACTGGATTATATGAGGTTCTGAATGGTGTGGGATGAAAACAACTGATTCCCTATTTGAATAGCTGCAACTGTGACTTTAGGAAGTAGGATTTAACCTGAGACTTTTTTTTTCTATGACTGATACAGAAGTTGGTGCATCCTTTGAAGTGATGATATCTTGAGAGGAACTCTTCAGCGTCACTCACAGTCACAAAAACATGCAAACTAATTGGCTTCTTGAAAAATCATCTTGCACTACTGCATTGATACCATGTTTAAAAACTCAGAAATACTATCAACATCTTTCCAGGTGAATAGTACATTAATAGTTGGTTATTTTCCATTTGAAATAGCAAATTTAATTGCTAGGTGAATGCTTCATAATTGCAATTTAAGACTTGAGCAAATTTGTGATTGACTGTGTATGGTGGCAGAAGTGTGAACACAATGCTGGAAAATTTATTAGTACAAAATGAAATGATTACAGTAGCCTAGAATTCTATGAAGTTTATTTCATTATAAACCAGCTTAAAAATAGATGTCAGAAATGTGGGTTGTAACCTCAGGTTGGTTGCTTCAGGATAGTCAAATAATATTTTATTTTATTTTTTAAATCTTTTAAAAGAAATGAACTGGAAAAATATGGCTGGGGCTCATTTTTCATTTCTCTCACCTTCAATTGAGAAAATCCTATGTGATTTCAGTTGTAACTCTAACATGTTTAACATAGGTTGTCAGAGTTGCATCTGTTTTAAGTAGCAATAGTATTTTTATACTAGCACTGCAGTAGCACCTAAAATTATATTAATCTTTATGCTAGCTTCTCAGTGGTATCTAAGTGTTAATCCCAATATAGAACTGGCAGACAACACTGACATCTTTCATTCAATAAATGGAAATCTGTTCCAAAGACTCTTGCCAAATTCATTCTTATGTTATCCGTCATAAAGTCTAGGCCAGGCATGTCCAACTGCCAGCCCGTGGGCTGGATACATCATACTGAAACCGCACCACCACTGCCGGCAATGGGGAAAAAGTCGAGATATATCGTGTGACATCATGTGACGTTGCGAGTTTGACATGCCTGGTCTAGACTATCAATATATACCTTAGGTTGTAAATAGCCATCACAAATTTTAGGTTTGATTTTCATTTCCTTAGTGAGCAACTGGACAATGTTAACCTCAGAGCCAATATGTTGCTATGGTGTTTCGGTTACACTGGTTTTGCATGTTTTCCAGTTGTGGGCTACTTATTTTGTACCAATTAAATTGAGTCAGGGTTTTTTTCAGTCCATCTTCAATTTCCTTTGGCCATATTTTTGTTTGTCCTGTTCACTGAAACTTTCACTGTGTAGTTTACTTTTTCCATAGTGATCTGTGAAGTTGATGTTCCTTCATTCTGCATGCATGTCCAAATCATCTTAATCTGCATGTTTGCATTTCAACCTCTCTTGTAGGTTATTCTATTTTCAGACAGCTGTGGAAGGAGATTCCAGTGTATGTTGCAGGTGTCACATTAAGAAACCATCAGGCTTGTTCAGACCTGCATTTAACAATGTCCATGTCTCAAATCTGTAAGATTTGAGAAAGACCAGCAGGGCAGTGCCTAAAAGACCTGCATCTTAGTTTTAAGTGAAACAAGGCACCATATTAACAATTCAAAGACAGCAGTGGCCCTGCCAATTCTGATATGTACTTCTGTTTTTCCACTAGTGACTCAAGAAATCTGCCCTTAACCCACTCTATTTCAACTTTGTTGGATATCAGTTGGATGTTTGCTGATGCATTCTCTCTCTCTCTCTCTCTCTCTCTCTCTCTCTCTCTCTCTCTCTCTCTCTCTCTCTCTCTCTGTGTGTGTGTGTGTGTGTGTGTGTGTGTGTGTGTGTGTGTAGAGAGAGAGAGAGACAGAGACAGACAAACAGAGAAGAGCTATGTGTCATACTCTTATTTTATATTTCACACTAGTGACAATAACTTGGAAAAACAAAACAAAATACTGCTTCAATTTTGCTGAAGAGAAAGGAAGAATGGCTAGAAAACTATTACAACTTTTGTGAATTTTTCAACTGGCATTTTCACTGGCATATGCTAATTACTGCTACAAGCTCTTTCCCCCCCTCCCCCAACACTCACTGGGTCCAATCCAGTAAGATTTATTTAAAAAGCACAGACTTACTTTTGAAAGAGAGTTCTTAAGCATCCGTGAAATATTTAAAAAGTTAATCACAAGCATACCAAAAAGCATTAAGATAACAGCTTCACACTGACAAGTCTCAAATAGGCAGCTTGCCAAACTGTCTTTTACTATCTGGGTTGGCATGTTCCCCAAAGCAGGAATCCCATTTTCATCTCCATGTCCTTCAAGTGGTTATATTAAGTTGTTTTAAAATTAATTTTGCAAACAACTGTTGGAATAACATAAAGTTTCTATCAATGCCTGCTTTCACACATCTCTCTCTGATGCCATTACCTTTGAGAATAACAGAGCCACACATCACTCCAAGTAGTGAGTCTTGCTGTCATGGAGATTCATTTGGCTCCTTTAACTGTGAAAAAGCTTTTCTGGCCCTATAACTTTTATTACTAAACCAAAAAGACTGTCTCCCACTGCTAAAAAAGCCAATTCTAGCCTGTTTAGGTTTTCAGCAAGGAGGACAATAGGAACATTAGTGATTTTTGAAGAAGGACTAGAGAATGCAGGTTTAAACTTCCAGTGAGTCTAATGGTGAACTGGCATTCTTCTAAAGAACATACTGTGGTTAAAAAAAAACATAATCGCAGAACAGGGTAGCTGAAATGGGTCTAGGACGTTTAGGCACCAACCCTTGGCTGCAGCCCCTTTGCCCCAGGAGCAGACAGGGGAGAGTGTGTTGGGGTCAACCAGGAAGGGAGAGAGGGAGAAGCATGTCTAGGGAGCTTCGCAGAGACACCTTGGCTTGCAAATCAGCCACCTCCAACAAAATGAAAGGGGGAAGGAAGAGCAAGCCCGACACAGCTTCTGGTGTTACAAGGGTGTGTGTCCAGCAGGCAAACAGTGGTGGGGCATGGCTTCTGGTATTGTGGGGTAGTAGGCGAATGGTGGTGGTGCACGGCTTCTGGAGTTGCAGCGTGGGGCAAATGGTGGTGATGCGTGGTGGGGCATTAGGCTGGAGTCCAGGCACAGAGGTAATGGCAGCATGGTGCCCCCCCTGCAACACCAGAAGCCGTGCGCCACCATCATTTACTTGTCACACCCCCTGCAACGCCAGAAGCCGCATGCCACCGTTCACCTGCCATGCCCCCCCCATGTGCCGCCACCATTCGCCTGCTGCACCCACCCCTTCGCAATACCAGAAGCTGTGGCAGGTTCGTTCTTCCTTCTCCCTTTCATTTCGTTGGAGCTGGCTGAATTGCAAGCCATCTCTGCGAAGCCTCCTAGAGGTGCCCCTCCCTCCCTTCCTCATTGCCCCCAACACAGTCTTGCCTATCTGCCCCCTCTGGCACCTTCTTTTTATAACTCATCCCCATCCACCCCTGCATGTCCTGTCAGAACCATGCTCTGGAGCCAGCTAATTGGTCTAAAAACACAGCCCCTTTTTTTTTTTAAAAAAAAATTGCATCGCACCCTGCTTCCACAGCACCATTCCTTCTGCCTGCCACCTGATTGGCTGGGGACTATTTGTCCCATGCAGCCAAAGGCCCACGTCAAACGGGGTCTGGGCGAATGGGCAGGGGCAGAGGCCATGAAGAATGGCCAGGGGAGGGTCAGCAGAGGAGGAAAGCTGGTTGTAAATTGGCTGAGGTGGGTGGCTGGAGACGAAGGCGGCATGGCCAAGAGTCGGTGCCTAAATGTTCCATTACAGCTGAAATCTCTCTGGAATTACAGAGAGATAATCTGATCACCCATATGTGCTCTATGCAGTTTTTTGGGAATGGATGGCAGGAATTAAGTTTTTGCAGTAAGCTTGCTACCAACTGGGAGTCATAATGTTAC